>NC_090242.1:27874781-28082281 GCF_024489055.1 Chanodichthys erythropterus | reverse complement strand
TATCTATCAGTGTGTCTATCAGTCTGTCTATCTATCTATATTTGTCTGTCTATCTATCTATCTATCTATCTATCTATATTTGTCTGTCTGTCTATCTATCTATCTATCTATATTTGTCTGTCTATCTATCTATCTATCTGTATGTCTATCTATCTATCTATCTATCTATCTATCTATCTATCTATCTATCTATCTATCTATCATGTATTTCTGTCTGTCTTTTTTCAAAACTTTCAAACAATGAGTTCAGAATTAAAAATGACAGACTCTCTTTGAATTTCTATTTTCATTCAACGAAAATCATTTTGATTTTCATTAATTTTTAATATCAGATTTAAAAATGAGGATAAAGATAAACAAGTACTTTGATTCTGCTGGATGAACAGAAATAGTTAACAGGCCATTGGATTGATATTTATCTATCTATATTTGTCTGTCTGTCTATCTATCTATCTATCTATCTATCTATCTATCTATCTATCTATCTATCTATCTATCATCTATCTATCTATCTATCTTTCTGTCTGTATATCATCTATCTATCTATCTATCTATCTATCTATCTATCTATATTTGTCTATCTATCTATCTATATTTGTCTATCTATCTGTCTATCTACCTATCTATCTATCTATATTTGTCTGTCTATCTATCTATCTATCTATCTATCTATCTATCTATATTTGTCTGTCTATCTATCTATCTATCTATCTATCTATCTATCTATCTGTATGTCTATCTATCTATCTATCATGTATTTCTGTCTGTCTTTTTTCAAAACTTTCAAACAATGAGTTCAGAATTAAAAATGACAGACTCTCTTTGAATTTCTATTTTCATTCAACAAAAATCATTTTGATTTTCATTAATTTTTAATATCAGATTTAAAAATGAGGATAAAGATAAACAAGTACTTTGATTCTGCTGGATGAACAGAAATAGTTAACAGGCCATTGGATTGATATTTATCTATCTATATTTGTCTGTCTGTCTGTCTATCTATCTATCCATCTATCTATCTATCTATCTATCTATCTATCTATATTTGTCTGTCTGTCTATCTATCTATCCATCTATTTATCTATCTATCTATCTATCTATATTTGTCTGTCTGTCTATCTATCTATCTATCTATCTATATTTGTCTATCTATCTATCTATCTATCTATCTATCTATCTATCTATCTACAGTATCTATCTATCTATCGATCTATCTATCTATTTGTCTATCTATCTATCTATCTATATTTGTCTGTCTGTCTGTCTATCTATCTATCTATCTATCTATCTATCTATCTATCTATCTATCTATCTATATTTGTCTGTCTGTCTATCTATCTATCTATCTATCTATATTTATCTATCTATCTATCTATCTATCTATCTATCTATCTATCTATCTATCTATCTATCTATCTATCTATCTATCTATCTACAGTATCTATCTATCTATCGATCTATCTATCTATTTGTCTATCTATCTATCTATCTATCTATATTTGTCTGTCTGTCTGTCTATCTATCTATCTATCTATCTATCTATCTATCTTTCTATATTTGTCTGTCTGTCTATCTATCTATCTATCTATATCTGTCTATCTGTCTATCTATCTATAGTATCTATCTATCTATCTATCTATATTTGTCTGTCTGTCTGTCTGTCTGTCTATCTATCTATCTATCTATATTTGTCTGTCTATCTATCTATCTATCTATCTATCTATCTATCTATCTATCTATCTATCTATCTATCTATCTATCTATCTATCTATCTATCTATCTATCTATCTATCTATCTATCTATCTATCTATCTATCTATCAGTGTGTCTATCAGTCTGTCTATCTATCTATATTTGTCTGTCTATCTATCTATCTATCTATCTATCTATCTATCTATCTATCTATCTATATTTGTCTGTCTGTCTATCTATCTATCTATCTATCTATATTTGTCTGTCTATCTATCTATCTATCTGTATGTCTATCTATCTATCTATCTATCTATCATGTATTTCTGTCTGTCTTTTTTCAAAACTTTCAAACAATGAGTTCAGAATTAAAAATGACAGACTCTCTTTGAATTTCTATTTTCATTCAACGAAAATCATTTTGATTTTCATTAATTTTTAATATCAGATTTAAAAATGAGGATAAAGATAAACAAGTACTTTGATTCTGCTGGATGAACAGAAATAGTTAACAGGCCATTGGATTGATATTTATCTATCTATATTTGTCTGTCTGTCTATCTATCTATCTATCTATCTATCTATCTATCTATCTATCTATCTATCTATCATCTATCTATCTATCTATCTATCTATCTATCTATCTATCTATCTATCATCTATCTATCTATCTATCTATCTTTCTGTCTGTATATCATCTATCTATCTATCTATCTATCTATCTATCTATCTATATTTGTCTATCTATCTATATATCTATATTTGTCTGTCTGTCTGTCTATCTATCTATCTATATTTGTCTGTCTGTCTGTCTATCTATCTATCTATCTATCTATCTATCTATCTATCTATCTATCTATCTATCTATCTATCTATCTATCTATCTATCTATCTATATTTGTCTATTTATCTATCTATATTTGTCTGTCTATCTATCTATCTATATTTGTCTATCTATCTATCTATATTTGTCTGTCTGTCTGTCTATCTATCTATCTATCTATCTATCTATCTATCTATCTATATTTGTCTATTTATCTATCTATATTTGTCTGTCTATCTATCTATCTATATTTGTCTATCTATCTATCTATATTTGTCTATCTATCTATCTATCTTTCTATCTATCTATCTATCTATCTATATTTGTCTGTCTGTCTGTCTGTCTATCTATATTTGTCTGTCTGTCTATCTAACTATCTATCTATCTATCTATTTATCTATATTTGTCTGTCTGTCTGTCTGTCTATCTATCTATCTATCTATATTTGTCTGTCTGTCTATCTAACTATCTATCTATCTATCTATTTATCTATATTTGTCTGTCTGTCTATCTATCTATCTATCTATCTATATTTGTCTGTCTGTCTATCTATCTATCTATCTATCTATCTATCTATCTATCTATCTATCTATCTATCTATCTATCTATCTATCTATCTATCTATCTATATTTGTCTGTCTATCCATCTATCTATCTATATTTGTCTGTCTATCTATCTATCATCTATCTATCTGTCTGTCTGTCTTTCTGTCTGTATATCATCTATCTATCTATCTATCTATCTATCTATCTATATATCTATCTATCATGTATTTCTGTCTGTCTTTTTTCAAAATTTTCAAACAATGAGTTCAGAATTAAAAATGACAGACTATCTTTGAATTTCTATTTTCATTCAATGAAAATCATTTTGATTTTCATTAATTTTTAATAATCTGATTTAAAAATGAGGATAAAGATAAACAAGTACTTTGATTCTGCTGGATGAACAGAAATAGTTAACAGGCCATTGGATTGATATTTCCCCTTGAGATGCAACTCGCCTCAAAAAGCTGTTTTTGATGTTACGCTCACCTTTATCTCTTTCACGCTCCTCAGTCATTGCCTTTTGTGGCATACTGAGGCCAAATCTGTTGACTGGACAGGTTTCTCAGAGACAACATTGAAAGAGCTTATTAAAATTTCTTCTCCTGTCTGCCTCTGTCTCTGAGATAATGGAGATACTGAAATCATTCAGTCTGTCCTACTGCATTTCCACTAGTTGCAGTGTGTGACATCCTTTTTGTTTTGCTTTAATTATCTGACAGTGTTAAAGTGGTCTTTATTTTACATTTTCCCCTGAGCTCTACTTAAAACCTGTCGTATTTTAGTTTTCATAAGCATTTTTTAACTCTCTCTCTGAACCTAAGAATTAAAAAGTTTGTTTTTTATTTCCCAAGCAAGCACTGATGTGCTTCAGTGCTTACACAATTTGCTGTTGTTAAATATAGTCATATATATATAAAGCTGCTTGCTAGAGTTTTTTTGGGCCAATTGTTAATTGGTAGTTCTTGACAGATAACGCTTAAACCTGAAGGTGTAATGTCTTCAGCTGGCCAGCTGTTCAACGTAGCATCCAAATAGCAACACAACACATATCAACACATTACCTGAGACCTTGAGCTTTAAAATAGAACATTGCAAGTGCTGTCAGAGGCATTTGTGATGGTTCAATCAACAATGAACGTTTTTCCCCCTTTGTCTGTTTTAACTCTTGCCATTTACAGATTGCATTTCATAAATGGAAATGTCAACAGGAGAGAGTACAAACACTTAAAATGGTTTTCCTCCTCAGACATGAACTCTTCTTACATAAGAGACTCCATTAGTAAAATTCACTGTTCTCTCAGCCAGGAGAAGAGCTTTGAAATGAAGCTTTATAGAAGATCAAAAAGAGAAAGTCAATCAGCTTCATATATTTGCGGTGGCTGATAGTGGTACAGTTGTTATGACAACTCCTTTTTAAAAGCTCTGTAATGATAGATTACAGGAAACGTGACTCGGTTTTGCAGAAGGCTTCTGTGATCGACTAGCAGACACAAGCACATCAAAAGCGGTTCTTCAAACTCATTAGCATTTCACATTAATCTGTGTTTGTGGAGCCACGTTTAGTTATCCATAAAACACCATGTGTGTTCATTATTTGTATTCATACGCAGTGTGAAATATAGCTTTTATATGAGCATTTAAGAGGTAGATACGATCATAAATTAAACACTGATAGTTCATTATGAGAAAATCCATTGAGGCTGAACAAAGACTTACCATATTTAGACAAATCTCATCAAACTTCATTTCATATTGGCACACATAATGCCCCATTAGCATTTGTATAGTTTAAATGTGTCATAACTTGATATTTATTAAACCAGAGTTGTAAAATGATGTAAAAAAAAAAAAAAAAATTTCAAATATGCTTTCAATTATTTTCAAATTTGAACTAGGCACTAAAACATTAAACAAGTACGTTTTTCTGTTTTGTACTGTTTTTGTCAATGAGGACAGAAAAACATCTCTTTAAAAACATCTCTCTTTATGCTTCACAGAAGAAAGAAAGTCATACAGGTTTGGAACGAGGTGAGAGTGAGTAAATGATGACATGATGAAGAAGATATTTTGAAGAATGTCGGAAACCAAACAGTTGATGGACCCCATTGACTTCCGTATTATTATTTTTTTCTTTCCATACGGAATTCAGTGGGGTCCATCAACTGTTTGGTTAACCATATTCTTCAAAATAATGTCTTTTGTGTTCAGCAGATGAAAGAAATTCATAAAGGTTTGGAACAACTTGAGGGTGAGTAAATGATGACAGAATTTTCATTTTTTGGTTGAACTATCCCTTTAACATGCTCTTATTTCCTTTGACTCCAGTAGTGATCAAATGACGTCTGCAAAAAGCTTCATGTCAAGCTGTTTATTCAGGGTGAGGTATGTTTAGCAAACACAGATGGGCATCTTTTTTTCTCTCTGACTCGCTCATCCCTTCGCAGTCACGTCCACTCTGTCTTTCGCTCCTTCCTGGACGCGTCTCAGACCTGTGTTTGCTCATCTTACACTGTTTGCTCTGGAGACCCTTGAGAAGGCCTCTATATCAGAGGTCAGGCTGCTATGTGTGTGTGTGTGTGTGTGTGTGTGTGTGTGTGTGTGTGTGTGTGTGTGTGTGTGTGTGTGTGTGTGTGTGTGTGTGTGTGTGTGTGTGTGTGTGTGTGTGCACAAAGATTATTTTGTGAGAATCGCATGCCATGAACACTGAAAAAAAAAGTTTGTTGGACTTAAATGATTTAATTTTGTACTTCAGTCCCACATTAATCAATTAAGTAAAACAAACATAATTTGTTCATGTAACTTCAACATAATTGTAAGTGTCTCAAAGTTAATTTTATATGGATCCCAGGCATTCAATTTTATATATTCATTCATCCAATTAATCCAATTTTAGTGTCACAACTAAGATATTTATATATATTTAAGTGGATTAAACACAATCAAATTAAGTTAGGGCAAAATGTATAGCAATTGTGCTGCTTTAACTCATTTTAATTAAGCAATTTGAACAAGCAGCAAAAATGTTTTTTTTTCCAGTGAAGGTTAACTCAAAAGATGTGCTGTTGGTGGGTTTGTTCAGTGTGTTGTAGTGACACGAATGGATCCCAGAACTTCAACACTGTTATTTATAGTGACCCTTTGTGCTAAGGTGCAGCATATGACATTTTGAGTCCGGTATCATAATGTTTCCTTGGAGACGATGGTAAGAAGAGAAGCTCATTAATGTTGCACAGGATTTTATGGCTAAATTTTTCAGTTTAGAACGTGATACACTCACAATGTATTGTTTGAGAGCAATATTTGTTCAACGGTCAGTGCTGTTAATGTTGACTCTAATGTAATGATTTTGTTTCTCTGTCATCTCAGGTGCCTAACAAATACAGTCCAGCATTAATACAGGTATGGCTATGGATATAGTAATGATATAAAAAGCATGAAGCAGTAATTAAACTGATTTAATGGCACATAAAAATGAGATATGAAAAGGAGAAATCTTTTAAAAATCTAGATTAAAATGCACATGTCTGGTTCTTAGAAATGTGATCTGTGTGTTTGTGTTGGTTTTGAACTTTTTATGCCATTTAACTTATTTTCATATTTAATGACTCATAAAATGTCAAGTGGTGTAACAATAGAATAAAAGTAAAAAGTTAATCATTGTTTTTCAAGAAGTTTTGAAACCTGTTTTTCAAAATAAAAAGTCTTTTCTTTCTTTGAAATATCATGATTAATCATAAATTTTATTAAAGGGTTAGTTCACCCAAAAATGAAAATTCTGTCATTAATTACTCCCCCTCATGCCGTTCCAAGACCTTCGTTAATCGTCGGAACTCATATTAAGATATTTTTGTTGAAACCCAATGACTCAGTGAGGCATCCAGCAATGACATTTCCTCTCTCAAGATCCATTAATGAACTAAAAACATATTTAAATCAGTTAATGTGAGTACAGTAGCAAAATTCAAAACACTGCTTCAGGAAGCTTCGGAGCATAATGAATCAGCGTATTGAATCATGATTCGGATCGCGTGCCAAACTGCTGAAATCATGTGACTATGGCGCTCCAAACAGCTGATTCGACACGCTGATTTATTATGCTCCGAATTTTCCTGAAGCAGTGTTTTGAAATCGGCCATCACTAAATAAGTCTTTTTTTTTCTTCTTTTTTTTGGCGCACCAAAAACCACTGAACTCACATGAACTGATTTAAATATGTTTTTAGTACCTTTATGGATTTTGAGAGAGGAAATGTCATTGCTCCCTATGCAGGCCTCACGGAGCCATCGGATTTCAACAAAAATATCTTAATTTGTGTCTTACGGGTGTGGAACGACATGAGGGTAAGTAATAAATTACAGAATTTTCATTTTTGGGTGAACTAACCCTTTAAGTTTTTCGGGGGGTGGGATGGGGGGGTTATAAGAGTGTATTAATTTAACCAAATTTTCTGTATTTATTTTTTAAAGATGTTTTACCTGTATTTAGAATTTTGCACTTCATTTTGTTGTGTTTTAGGGTTAACGGAAATGTCCATAAAATTACTGGATAATGTCCGGGTAATGAGCTGCCAGTACTTTTTTAAGGATTTATTTTTTACAGTGTAGCATAGAAAAAAACAATGAGGAAAAAACATTGCATTCCTTCTTTGAGGGGATATTTGAATGTTATGTCTGGCAACAGATTTCTATTTGGCTGAACTTCAGGTCTGATGAGTCAATGAGCTCCTCCTGATTGCCTCTAAACTTCTCATGATCATGGGGTGCCTGTGGGTTGAAGGCAAATCTGCAGACCTCCACGTACATTATGTTCCCTTACTGACATCTGTGCATGACAGACAGCTCATAGTTTAGGAGTTTTTATTTCACTGAAAGTGACAGGGATTGATTTATTGCACTTCCTAAAAGCAGGCATTTGAGAAGAGAAAGTACTGCTACTATTTCTCCAGTAAAATAGTACATATATGCCTGCTGTGCACAGTATGCAAATTTCCTGCATGCACAAAGCACACGTATGACCTACTACATTAGTCAAAATGTGCACTATATTATATCATCTGAGAAAACTGTGTGGAATACTTCATCACTTAATGCAATACACTTGACTTGAACTTCACTGTGACGAATGAACCAGAAGTTTATCAGATTTTTAACATAACTTTATTGATGTATTGTTTGGTCAGATTGCTAAAACCTGCAAATAGATGTCATATGCTAAATATACATACAAAATGATGAAGTCATGTAACTGGAATGTAACATAGGCCTACTACTGTTTGAAATGTTTCTTGACTTACATACTTTTTGCAAAGTTGACGTCCTCCAATGTTAAAACTATTTTAACTCTTTCATATATATTTGTGTATATGTATGTAGTTCTTTATGGAATATTTGTATTTTAAGTAATTTGTCACACCACATGACCATTTAAAAGTGTCATGAACTGCATTGTTTTAGAATGTTTTCTGGGGTGCACTTATACTGTTAGATAAGTGAATCAAAAATTGTCATAATTTAGAAATAAAAGGCATTTTTCCTACCCTGATTTTAGCCGTCTGATTTGAATGTTCTGTGTGAAAGGGTGTGTCTGTTGTGAGACTTCGTTGTAAACGCCCACTGCTCTGATTGGCTAACATCTTTGCAAATGAAATAGTCAAGTATTAAGGTGCGTTCACGTGGCCTCGTAATTCCTGTAGTTACGAGATTCTAGCTTGTAAAAAGCGCTCACATCCTCGTAGAGCTCGTAATTACAGCTTGTAAGCTGTGAGTTTTCTGAAAGCTCCCAGATGTACCCCATGGCCATTGTACCACCTGACCGCTGTAGATTCATAGGCGTTTATAGTGATGCCATGGAAACGCATAATTCCCAGTCCAAGGATGTGAACAGCTCTGAATATAACATCACGTGTTGTCATCTCAAGATTCCGGTAAATACGAGGTGGCATGAACGCAGCATTACATGTTTAACTCTCTTGAAAACTTTTAGCACATTTTTACTATTACAGCTCTCAAGGTTAACTAATTGAATAAAGTGTTGATTATATTCAGATCTATGGCATTATATTTAGATTGTGGCATGAAAGGTTGCAGTGATGAACATGTAGCCAATTACAGACATGTTGTTGAGCACATAAAAGCAGGGATCTCGTCATTGCAACTCGATTTCTGCACACTAACAAATGCTTTCATAAATAACAGTGCAAACACACTGTGAATAGGAGATTCATTGATTATTACAGGCAGGCGTGGATTAACACACAGGCTTGCCTAGGCTGCAGCCGTGGGGCCCCACGCGTGCAGGGGCCCCAGATTGGCCAGGCTATTTTTTATTATTTTTAATTTACTTAAGCGTGTACAAAAAAAGACCCTCATTGGCTCATAAGAAACATTAAATATTAATAATAAGCAGATGACTGGATAGATGTGACATTTGGGTCACATCTGTCCAATCAGCTGCTGGTCAAATCATGTCAATCATTTTCATTTACGACACTGCTATTGCTATACGACATAGCGGCAAAATGTCCGAAAGAAAGTACGATAGTGAAGCACAAAAACCTAAAATACAAAGATTACAAGAACAACTTGACCAACATATACTGAAAAAATCTCTCAATTGACGGGACACATCAAGACAGGTAATGGCGAAGTCACGCAGTCTGTGAGGGAGAGATCGTTAACGGCAGGAAATCCAAACATTTGCCTATCATTCATCGACCTAAAATACGGCTTATCATGCTCACTCTAATGTTAGCCTAGTCCTAGATAAATGTGCGCTATTATTTGCCACATAATATCCAAGTGTTTGTGTGGAGAGCTCACTTACTGCATGACATGGAGGCGCCGGTGCGATCACTTGCATTTAACTTAAAATACTCCATCATTTTAGTCATACAGATAAGAGTAATCCAAACTGTAAAGTGTCCACTTTTATTTCTGTAAACCCACAATATATGCCAAATGTTTTGCTTTTGTAAAATAATGAAAACAATCAGGATACGTGTTCAGCCGTCTCGGTCTCAGTGAACTTGAGCACGTAAAAATTAACCGAAACTCAACATATACTTGCCTTACAGACACAAGAAATATATATATAGAAAGCTTGAAATGTCTAATTTTAAACAAACCAATACAAATGGAAAATAAATATTGTCAGATTATGTAATTGGTATGAAACATTAATATAGGCACGTCCACTGCTCAGATGACGAATCAGAATAGTCGACTTAATCTCTGCAGCCGAAAACAGAAAACATCAATATATCAAATATCAATAAATTATTACAATTTTTAGATAGTCTTACTATTTTTTCAGGCCACTCATAAACTTGACGTTTGCCGGTGCTCTGTGGCAAGCATTATGTGTGTGCTTGGTTGCTGATTAGGCTATGTATTAATCCGCCATTGGTTACGGGAGTTTTGGTGAAACTCAGTGTGCGCTGTTTGATTGACAGCTCCAGCGATGGCAAAGGGAGTGTTCTTTAATCGCTTTCTATTTATAATTTAATCACAGTTTTAATAACAGATTATTTTTTATCCTTCTAAGAGAAACACACACACATATATACATATATACACATATATATATATATATATATATATATATTTATATATATATAGATATATAGTTATTTATATATAAAGAAATGGTACCTAGTTACAACACCTATATATATATATAGCTGATATATGGGGGGGGGGCTAATACTGATCATTTACATTTGAGGAATAGAATTGAGGTTAAACTGAGACCGTTAGTCAGATTTCATATTGGCATATATAAATCCCATAAGCAATTGTATTCACACACATTTGAACTAAAAATCCTAAATCATGCCGGATCAACTATCAATATACCATGCATTACATAAGTATTCCATTCTAAACATATCCCATGAAACTGAGTGGCATAGCCAGATGTTATATTTGATCTTTCATTAACATGCTGTCCACATTCATTGGAGGGAAATTAGCATCAATCTCTGTATCTAAATAACTGCTGGGTTACATGCCTGATGGTTAAGTAAACCACCAATCAGGCCACACACAGATCTCGTCTCACATTCCCCTCTCATCGCTGTGAGGAGGGATGAACATGTAAACGATGCTGATGCATTTGAGAACATCATAGTAGACACCACCACTTGGCAGCTCAGTGTGGATTCGGCAAAATGAGGAGATATGAAAGTCCAGTTCCAATGTTAATCCCCCTGCTGCAGACATGGAAAGCTGGCCTATATTAAGACTGACCGTGTGTGTGTGTGTGTCCAGAGGGTTACATAAACAACATGGCCAGATGGCATGGCTAGAGGAGAGACTTTGAACTGAGCTGCTCAAAGGAAATAGAATTTTTGGAAGAAAAAATAAAATAACCAGGAACAAATTCTCACAATAAACACACTGGTCCATTCAGTCATAATCTGTAGAGGTAAACAGTAATATTCATAAATACACAGTAGTTTTACGTGATTAAAGCAGATCAGAATGGATTTAGATCCTGAGCATGTGAGGTGATAAGGTGGAGGACTGTGGATCAGAGCTTCAGCCAGAGGGAATTTTCATGACCTCAAACAGCACTAACATCATGACGTGCCTGTTAGGAGACCAAGAACGGGCTTTGCAGATGCAAAGACATCCACGTGTGCTCTTCCTTTTCCATTCTGACCTAGTTCCCGGATGCTAAACTAGCATGTGAACGTACCATGAGCCATAGTGATACATGAGAATCGAGCTGGGCCACATTTATCATATCAGACACATCTTGCAGTCTGACATCTCATCCACGTTATTCTTTCCCATGAGTCTCGAGCCCCTACACTGTACACTGGTGGTACTGTGAGCAACACGCAACACTTTCTCTGCTGGGGTAACAGGTCTCAGAATACATAAATATATTCCCAACCTTTCTTTCTCTTTCTGTCTGTGTACAAATGAATAATGGCGAAAAGTTTATTCAATCTGAAATTATTTCTTGACTTGTTTATTTAATGTATGCTATTTGTACTTTTATTATTTCTATTTCATTATATTATATGTACACTGATCAGGTATAACATTATGACCACCTTCCTAATATTGTGTTGGTCCCCCTTTTGCTGCCAAAACAGCCCTGACCCGTCGAGGCATGGACTCCTCTAGACCCCTGTAGATGTGCTGTGGTATCTGGCACCAAGATGTTAGCAGCAGATCCTTTAAGTCCTGTAAGTTGTGAGATGGAGCCTCCATGGATCAGACTTGTTTGTTCAGCACATCCCACAGATGCTCGACTGGATTGAGATCTGGGGAATGTGGAGGCCAAGTCAACACTTCAAACTCGTTGTGCTCCTAAAACCATTCCTGGACCATTTTTGCTTTGTTGCAGTATGCATTATTCTGCTGAAAGAGGCCACAGCCACCATGGAATACAGTTTACATGAAAGGGTATACATGGTCTGCAACAATGCTTAGGTAGGTGGTACGTGTCAAAGCAACATCCACATGGATGGCAGGACCCAAGGTTTCCCAGCAGAACATTGCCCAAAGAATCACACTGCCTCCGCCGGCTTGTCTTCTTCCCATAGTGCATCCTGGTGCCATGTGTTCCCCGGGTATCAGACCTTCCATTGCTCCATGGTCCAGTTCTGATGTTCACGTGCCACTGTTGGTGCTTTCGGCAGTAGACAGGGGTCAGCATGGGCATCCTGACTGGTCTGCAGCTGTGTATTCTGACACCATTCTATCAGAACCAGCATTAACTTCTTGAGCAATGTGAGCTACAGTAGCTCATCTGTTGGATCGGACCACACGGCCAGCCTTCACTCCCCACATGCATCAGTGAGCTTGGTCCCCCATGACCCTGTCGCCAGTTCATCACTGTTCCTTCCTTGGATCACTTTTGATAGATACTGACCACTGCAGACCAGGAACACCCCACAAGAGCTGCAGTTTTGGAGATGCTCTGAATCAGTCTTCTAGCCATCACAATTTGGCCCTTGTCAAACTCGCTCAAATCCTTACTGTTGCCCATTTTTCCTGCTTCTAACACATCAACTTTGAGGACAAAATGTTCACTTGCTGCCTAATATATCCCACCCACTAAGAGGTGCCGTGATGATGAGATAATCAGTGTTATTCACTTCATCTGTCAGTGTTCATAATATTATGCCTGATCGGTCTATATTATATTTATATTTGTATGCAGGGCCTAAAATTTGCACTTGCCAAGTGCTAAATGTGAGTAAAAATCTGCATTGGTGAGTTTATGAAACGGTGTAACTTACCAGTTTGCCGGTAACATTTTTATGAATTCTAACAATAAGCATGAATGTGAACAAATGTGAACAAGGCTCGGGACAGTTGACGGGACAGCACTGCATCATCACTTAAGTTTAAGACTTGGCAATTTTAATATTCAAGCACAAGAAGACACGAAAGGGAGCACATTTCTGTTCCACACACTGTGTGGAAAGTTTTGTGTGCGCACATCCGAAGCGTGCCCAGAAAGGCAATAATAACTAGCTGCGCACAAATACTAATCTGAGCTCTTTTTCAAGTCTTCTTGCATTTGAGCGGACAAATTCACCAAAAAATCTGTTAAAAAGTAGCGAGTATCCTGGTAAACATAGTCGGTTATGTCTTAAGTGAACATAAACAGTTGAGAAAGTAAACACGTGTTCAGTATCAGTATATTAGATCCATGCATTAGGTGTTAAAGTGACAGCAGCCTAATATTCCTTCTGCTATCTGTGTTTTTATTGTTAACCAGCCAAAAAAGGGCAAAGAAAAATAAATAACTGCTCTTGACTGAATAACTTTTGTAACTTTAATAAGGATCAATTAATAGGGATGTTTAATTTATACAGACTATGCAGTGTTATTTTATATTTGCTTACTTTTTGTCTTTAAAAATGTTTTACATTTTTACTATTTAGGCTATTGGTTTTAACCGTGGTATTGAAACTGGAATAAAAGAATTGTAAATTTTAAAAATTAAAAAGTTAGTTTTAGGTTGTATGCTTTGTACTTGTATATTCGTTTTGAGTAGTGAAGATGGGGGAAGATGCCCCCTTCAAGAACAATGTGCATTTACTTTTTAAGTTAGCATGTACAGGATGATGATGAATCAGCCAATGTGTTATTAAGGGAATGAACAGAAACATTTCCTAATGTAGTTGTCATAGCACAAAATGTAAAATTACTCAAAGAGTCCATCTTATACCACTACTGGGGCAAGAAGCCCCCCTGGCTAAACTTTGACAGCTCACATCCTGTTTTTTTAGCGTATTTTTAATACACGTTAACTTAAACGATATTTAACTTTAAAACGCATCTTGAGATCTTATTTCACATTTTTCATTTCTTAAAGTCTTAGGAATATATGCAGTACTTATATTAAATGATTTATCTGTATACCATTTTTTCTTTAATTCATGTGCCCTCATTTTTTTTAATCAAAATAACTTCCCCTCCCTCTTACAGCGACATCTCTTCTCTTCTATGATGATGTTTACTGACATGAGGGCGGGGCTACCTGTCACTCACATGAGATCGACCAATAGCAAACCACAACCATCCAATCAATTCCCACTGAACAAAATCAAGTCCCTTCCTACATTTTTTGAGTTGTAGCCTAAAAACTATGTGTATGATAAATGCAGGTCCTCAAAGTTCATCTCTCTCAGGATGGAGCCAGAGAAAGAGGACAGGAGAAGAAACTTCACTTTTACAGTAACTCTCTGTTCATCCTTATTTATTCTGTTGGATATCCTGCTGTTGATTTAATGAATGAATTTCTTTCATTTATTCCTGTTTGAAGAAGTGCATTTGGTTTGAGCGGAGCCATTGCAATACACCATCAAGACTTCAGGCTTCAAAGGCCTTTTTTCCATCTTATAGCCACAGTTTGAAGTTCCTCTGTAACTTAAAAGTGAATATTGAAGTTTGTGGCACGGATGGCGCTGTGAATGCTCGCCGTAATCTTTCAATCAGACATAACATTTTTCAAAAACAAACCTCATTGTCTGACCACTGCAAAGAGCAAAAAATCAAAGAGCTTCAAACCTGAAGAAATATGAGAGTGTGATTGAAATTCTGTTTAAGTGTGTGCCTGCCTAATATGACCTCACTAGTATCTGTATTCATGCGCAAGCCCAACAGTAAGCCTCTCAAGGATAGAGGTTTGGGATGGCTTATGGGCTTTGAACTGAAAAAAGAAAAAGGAATAAGGCAAAAGTGTGAGAGATGAAAATCTAGGGAGGATAGTCAAATCAGTCCTCTTTATAACTGTATGTGAACTCTGGGTTGGCACGAGCCGACGTTGATTATGACAGATGTGATAGGCGCAGGTTTTATTATAATCAGATTAAAGCATTGTCGTGGTTTAATCCAGCGGATGTGGCATGATTTTATCTTTATTTGGACCTACTGCTGAAACCATGCATATTGTTGAGTGGAAAATGCAAGTACCTTCTTTACTAAAAGGGATGGGACTTGATTTTATCCATCAAGAATTGATTAGATGGGGAATGAGCATTATATGGGCATTTTAATTACTTTGAATAACTGTAAAAACAATTATTGCCTGGCTGATTTTAATTTATACTCTAGAACTTTTTAAAAATGTTAAAAATTATTGGAATGTAGCCTAAAAAATTATAATAGAATAAATGCAAATCCAGTGTTCAGGACCATGGATAGCTCTTGAAAATGTAATACATGTAGGACATTTAATTCTTAAATCTTGTGGGATCAGGTCAAGCTCATTTAGTAGTATTAATCTCTATTTGTCAGTATGAGATCTTTAAAAACAACATTTTCTCTTGGTACTTTGATCTTCAGGAGGTTTGTCTGTTCACTAGAGCCGCCTCAGTGTGACTGGAAGGCATCCAGCCATGCGTGAAAAACGATACAAAACTCTGTGTGTGTGTGTGTGTGTGTGTGTGTGTGTGTGTGTGTGTGTGTGTGTGTGTGTGTGTGTGTGTGTGTGTGTGTGTGTGTGTGTGTGTGTGTGTGTGTGTGTGTGTGTGTGTGTGTGTGTGTGTGTGTGTGTCGTTCAGGTATACCCTTACTTATGGAAATTTTCCAAAGATGGCAATATCCAAAATTCTTGTCCTGTGGGGACTTTTTTTTTTTTTTGGGGATCCCCATGAGGAAAACAGTTTACAAATCATGGTGTCACTGTTGTCCTGTGCATTGGGTTACCAGCACCAAGTCCAAGCCTATTCATTTCCACTCCCAATGTAATACCAAATGTAGCATTTTAATCAACAGTATATTTTTTGTTATCCTTTCACCATGTGTCTTGAAGTATCGCAATAATATTGTATCGTGAGATGTATTGAATCATGACATGAGGGTATCGTTACACCCCTATTTCAAGAAAGAGAATAACATTTTCATTTTCAGTTCAATTCTGAATGGTACACACCCCTGGCGTTTGTGTGTACAGGGTTTAGAAAACTGCCTCTACCTGCATCAACAGTGATACACACTGCTTCACATGACAATTCTCCATGTCCACATCTGTAATCTAACAATATCTCTCCTGATGCCACTGTGTGTGAGGACTTATCTGGATCATTGCTAGAGATAACGAGCTCTGATTTCCATCATTCTAATGCATAAAATCTGACTACTTCGGTAAATTTTCCTCTGTGATGTATGCATTAAGGATAACAGGCTACTCTCATATCCAGATCTATGAATATGCAATTGAGATGGCATATTACATTGCTTATATTGCAAAATTACACATCCAAAGACAAAGAAATATAGAAGAGAGAGTGGTAGAGGACAAACTACTGACACTCAATAATATGACTGAAGTGTATGCAAAAGGTTTAATGCATATAAAGATCAAAGTCTATTATTTTACAGATTCTCAATCAATGCAAAGTAAAAGTAGCTGTCATTGAGACTGACATCTACCAGTTTATTGAAGTTATTCTTATCCATAATCTATTCAAACCACTAACTACTTATATATATATATATATGTGTGTGTGTGTGTGTGTGTGTGTGTATGTGTATATATATATATATATATATATATATATATATATATAGCTCTGAAAAAAATTAAGAGACCACTTAACATTGATTTCTAAACTTGGAGTGGTCTCTTAACTTTTTTCCAGAGCTGTATATATATATATATATATATATATATACTGAAATATCACATGGTTCTAAGTATTCAGACCCTGGCTCAGTATTTAGTACAAGCACCCTTTTGATCTAATACAGCCTCTGCCATTCCTCCTTGCAGATCCTCTCCAGTTCTGTCAGGTTGGATGGTAAATGTTGGTGGACAGCCATTTTTAGGTCTCTCCAGAGATGCTCAATTTGGTTTAAGTCAGGGCTCTGGCTGGGCCATTCAAGAACAGTCATGGAGTTGTTGTGAAGCCACTCCTTCATTATTTTAGCTGTGTGCTTAGGGTCATTGTCTTGTTGGAAGGTAAAACCTTCGGCCCAGTCTGAGATCCTGAGCACTCTGGAGAAGGTTTTCGTCCAGGATATCCCTGTACTTGGCCGCATTCATCTTTCCCTCGATTGCAACCAGTTGTCCTGTCCCTGCAGCTGAAAAACACCCTCACAGCATGATGCTGCCACCACCATGCTTCACTGTTGGGACTGTATTGGACAGGGGATGAGCAGTGCCTGGTTTTCTCCACACATACCGCTTAGAATTAAGGCCAAAAAGTTCTATCTTGGTCTCATCAGACCAGAGAATCTTATTTCTCACCATCTTGGCAAACTCCATGCGGGCTTTCATGTGTCTTGCACTGAGGAAAGGCTTCCGTCGAGCCACTCTGCCATAAAGCCCCGACTGGTGGAGGGCTGCAGTGATGGTTGACTTCCTATGACTTTCTCCCATCTCCCGAATGCATCTCTGGAGCTCAGCCACAGTGATCTTTGGGTTCTTCTTTACCTCTCTTACCAAGGCTCTTCTCCCCCGATAGCTCAGTTTGGCCGGACAGCCAGCTATAGGAAGGGTTCTGGTTGTCCCAAACATCTTCCATTTAAGGATTATGGAGGCCGCTGTGCTCTTAGGAACTTTAGGTGCAGCAGAATTTTTTTTTGTAACCTTGGCCAGATCTGTGCCTTGCCACAATTCTGTCTCTGAGCTTTTCAGGCAGTTCCTTTGACCTCATGACTCTCATTTGCTCTGACATGCACTGTGAGCTGTAAGGTCTTATATAGACAGGTGTGTGGCTTTCCTAATCAAGTCCAATCAGTATAATCAAACACAGCTGGACTCAAATGAAGGCGTAGAACCATCTCAAGGATGATCAGAAGAAATGGACAGCACCTGAGTTAAATATATGAGTGTCACAGCAAAGGGTCTGAATACTTAGAACCATGTGATATTTCAGTTTTTCTTTTTTAATAAATCTGCAAAAATATCAACAATTCTGTGTTTTTCTGTCAATATGGAGTGCTGTGTGTACATTAATGAGGAAAAAAAATTAACTTAAATGATTTTAGCAAATGGCTGCAATATAACAAGAGTGAAAAATTTAAGGGGATCTGAATACTTTCCGTACCCACTGTATATATATATATATATATATATATATATATATATATATATATATATATATATATATATATATATATATATATATATATATGATGCTTATTGAACTAAAATGTACTTATAAGGTTTTTTTTCATATTTATTAGACTATATCTATGCTAAAAATATATATATATAAATATATAATAATATTAAAAATAATAGATTTTATAAAATATATATTTTTAGATACAATTTTCCTCTGTCTGCAAAGAAAAAAAAAAATCCCAAAATATCCCATAATCTACCTCATTGCATCCCTACTCCTAAAAGGATTACATGCGTATGAGAAAAGACAATATTTAGGCTGACATCAAGCTCTGTGGCTTAAGGGAAAAAAGAAGAAAACCCCAACTGCTTAATAATATTTAAGGATTTCCTATTTTAGAAGATCTTTTACTTTTACCTGTTTGTTCTCACTAATATACTTATTAAAGTCTCTCTGTAGTCAATAATTTTACCCCTTAAATCAAAACTCATCTTTAATCACCAACATTACATATTTAAACGTTTTTTTCCTCTTGAAAAACTCTACACCCTTGCCTCATTTAGTATACAGGTTCTATGAATATGCAAATTAGCCCCGCCTCCACTCACTCACTCACTCACTCACTCACTCACACCCTTTCATTTGACGTGATTGGTTACAAGGTAGTTTGTAACGTCATAAACACCAGCGATTTCAAACCACGTTCTTGAGACTGTCTTTGGTTCACTGCAGTTTTAAGAAGAAAATACATCAAATAAACAACATTAAAAGCTTAATTTTCACCACGGGGGGCTTTAACCGTCTAATATAAAATTCAAACATGACACGGCCACAAGGTTACACACATTCCTCCCTTACCTCTAATAAAAGTATCGTAAAAGTTTCCTATATATGCACAAAAACTAGTGCACAAAATGTATATTATTGCAAGAATGAAAGCAGGGATAGATCTGTGCAGAATAGCTGAAAGCAACACAATAGTATTCAAACATATCATACAATTTTATTTAAGAAATGGTTTAATTAGTCAAGGTCATTGATGGAAAAATGAAGTGATTCATTCCATTTAATAACAAGTGAAACTTTCTTTGAGCCAATATCCTTAACCAAGATCTGTTTATAGAGCTTCACATGGGCTAGGCTATATAATGTACAATGCTTTTCTAGGTCAGCATTTCATTGAGTCAGAGACACTTTGCAAAGATTATTTCTCTTGTTTTTGTCTTGTCTCATATCTTTTGGATCATTGTCATATCACATGACCCGGCTATGGGTTTTGGATCAGACAGAAGCTCTGACATTCTGCCGCATAATTTCTGGATGCGACTTGGATTTCAGCAGTCCCTCTGTGACTGTAATCCATACACGCCCTGAGGCGGCACGGCAAATTTTTATAAGTAATTATCACTTTTCTTTTTTTCTGTGACTCAGTAATGAGAACAGTTGGTCTTAATCGTCCTCATCACACACAGAGCATTCTGGGAGTGTAACGGTGTGACTAGGGTTGGAAGGGAACACTTGTGAGAGTTCTCCATGTGTCAGAGTTCATCTGCATGCAGCCCATCTGCTCTGAGAGTTAACACGACATCAGCTCCGACTCAGGAGTCAAAGAAGAAGATTTCAAAGCTCACGGGATTCTCCTAATGGTATTTCACACCCTAAATCATTTAATTGTTGAACGCCTAAATATAAAGCTTTGTTTAATCCCAGTCATTTCAGTGTCAAATGTGTGTGTATATAAATATATATATATATATATATATATATATATATATATATATATATATATATATATATAATAATATATATGGGTGATTGTGGTTTCTACTGTACCTTTAACATTTTTATTTACGTATTTATTTTTATTTATTGTTTAAAATAGTAGAAAAATAGGCATTATTCATTAAATTATTTATATAATTGTAGTATTGGATGAGTGACCACCAGACTCTCTCTCTCTCACACACACAATTATATACCTAAAATCCACTGTTAAAAATAAATCATCCACCCGCCAACCACCCGATGATATTCTCTGATTTAGATATCTGCACCTGATCATCACATTACAGTTATTCAAATTCTCAGTGATAAGCATGATGATATGGTAACATATCACACTGAGGTTACTTATAAATGAACAATTATTTAAATAAAACTTCTTCTTTGGCTGAATTACATTTCCACAATAGCCTATAAACACAGATTTTACTCCCTTCAAACTTAAATTGTCACTGTTTCCTTACATCATTGTTGGAAAACACTCTTATCAGAATAATTTCTTTTATTTAAACTTGTGTATATTTTGAGTTAAAGGTGCAATACGTAATAATTTTGTCCGCTAGAGGTCGCTAGAAGCCTATTCAAAACAAATTGGTCTCCATCTCAACAGACAGTGCAAAAAAATAGAGATTGGACTTGGGAAGAAATCATGTAAATGGATTATTAATGTTACTGTAGTATGAAGCAGAGCAGGACCGAGTGTTGTGGGAGCTGAACGAGGCCATTGGAGCGATTGCGCAACAAACGCCTCACAAGCAGCGGAACCGTCGCCGGCGCCGCTTCCACTTTTCCCGTCATGAGTATGAGGTAACACAGCTCTGTTTATTATATTAGATACAATTTAGTGTGTTGAAAATGTTATAACATTACTCTGTGCGTTCACTCAGCGGCTGCTGTGAGACCCTGTTGCACACTGCAGTAAGATAGATCGATTTTAGAATATCATATTAAATGATGGCTTGTGTTGATAAATGGCATGCAGTTAATTTTAAAACGTACTGTATGATGGAGAAAATGCTGTATTACTGTTACTAAAAATAAAGCTGCATCTGATTATGCTATGTTAGCTACTTGACACAATAGTGTTTTCTCTGAGGCATGGTAAAGCATGGTACTCACAAAAAAATCAAGAAAATTAGATTTAAACAATAAGACTAAATGTGTTGAGATATTTAACAATTCGTTTTCTATCTATAAATACATCAAAACAGTTGTTCCCTTGTCTATTAAAACGTGTAATAGATTAAAGCGTCTTTGGTGTTTCCATGGTTTCTACAAAATAAACATGGGGTTGTTTGCACATGACGTCACAACAGCAGCGCGAATGCGGCTGGAGGGCAGGGAGTGATTTTTCCATGTAGGAATCCTATCAAAAACTCAAAATTCGTATGTTTTGCGTCGTTTATGGTTGCTCAAATCGATAAAATCGAGAACCCAGAAGGTGTTTATATCGTTTACTTAACTTATACCGTTTTTTTATAACTTATATCGTTTTTTAACTTTTAACTTTTATTTTGCGCATCACCAGAACCATGTGATTGCAAACAACCTATCGACAGATGACTCCTCTCACGTTCCGGTGCCTTGGTTAAAATTGCAATTTTCACACGATTTACATATAGTTGTAAACATTTAGGATATTGTAAGTACTCAAGTGAACAAAATATGTAACACTGACCTAGTGGTTTTTGGATATTTTACTGCAAAAAATATTACATATTGCACCTTTAAAGCTGTTAAGTTAAAAAATGAGTATCTCATGTAGGCTTTTTCCTTTGTGTTTTACATAATGACCACTAGGAGGTGCTCTAGGCACATGTTTTCCTTGATTGGTTTACCCTGAAGAGAAATAGAGTGCCCCAGGGATGACGCGTTTTTGTAGGCAAAACCCGGAAGCGAGTTAGTATTTTAGGACTTCCGGTTCCAACGCCTGTAAAGTCTATGGGTTTTTTGAATGGGTTTTTGCTAAATCGCCTGAAATAAGGTCTGTGGTAAACAAAGTCTCTTGACAGACAAAACGTGTAAGTGTCATAACCCTTTGTTAAACACAGAGCTTATTTTCTGCGATTTTCCAAAAGTCTATGGGAAAAATGCATAGGCTTTCAACCGAGGGAACCCGTGCGCCGCTAACTTCGGGTTGGCCTACAAAAACGCGTCATCCCTGGGGCACTCTATACTGCTGCGTCCAAAAACCTAGGTAGCTGTCTTGCTGCCTCGCTATCTTATAAGAGAATGACTTGTACGGCAGCATTTGTGCATGAAGGTACCTCACGAAATTGATTTCGGACAGACTTCTGAGGCAGCGTAACAGTTTAATGATCTACAGCAATATAGCGCGAGCTTTGGTGAGAACTAAACAAATATTTAACTACTACAGTAGTAATTTATCGATAGAAATGATATCAAAATTGAAATGTTGATCAAAATCGTACATTTATACACAAACTGAGCAGCAAACGCAACTTTCGGACGCCATCTTTATTTTTCTAGCTCAACTGTCACAGAATGGAAAGCATTGTGGGATATCAAAGGCAGCTAAGGATACATCTATGCTTCCTTCAAAAATCGATCTGAGGAAGGTATCTCATGAGAGAGGAAGTTAAGCTAACATTGGATTCGGACGTGCCTTGATGCCTTACTACCTTGAAATGTGTCCTCAGAAGGCAGCATTTTCCAGTTTTCTGACGCAGCCTACATTCAGTTGAAAACGAAAGTAAAAAAGTGACGCACTTTCGTTGCGTCTTACCGTGAAATTAGTTCCGTGTCTTTATTAAAATCAACACATTGATGATTTATCTCTCATCCACCCACAATTAATTGGAATGGTATTTTTATTACTTGGCCCGCGCATCACTATCGAACGGTTCGAGAAGTCACACAGGCCGGGAACCCGCAACAGAACGAACAACCGTGTCGGTGGAAAAGGGGTATCTGAGCATGTGACTGCCTGTCTGAGTTTTGTCGACAGCTGGAGGCGGCATTCGGTATTCGTTGTAATGTGTCAGGGGAATGTTATTAAAACACTGATCAAAGTAATATCATACCTTCTGTTCTCTTCTTTTTAAAGAACGTCAAAAGATCCACTTGAACTGTTCTCCTGATCCTTTTGAACAAGCCGACAAATGACGGATGCTTGCTTGAATCAGCTCTGGCGTGACTGTGCGTGCGCAGCGTGTTACAATACTGAGTTTATAGTTTGTTAATTACCATAAAGAGAATTTTAAAATTTAGTTTACATGATAAGTTTGACATAATACACAACACGCTCTTTGCCCTTTTTTTTTCAACAAGGGGGATGCCACTCCCCCCCAAGCATCCCCCCTCAAATCGATCCCTATATATATACAGGGGATAAATTGGGATTTGTTATGTGGGGGGGCTCTGTGGTTTCAGGCTTTCGAGGGGTACATGTGTATGCAAAGACTACAAAATCGTATCATTTGACAAACTGTAAAATATAACAAGTTGATAGAGCCATCTGCTATGAAAAATAAAATGCTGATCAAAATCATTCTATAGATGCTGGTAGTGTGAAAGCTACATCTGATGACAATAAAATATTTCTGTAGGCCTGTGCCTTCCCCTTTGTGTCAGTATCAAATATAAGAGTGATGCTACCATTAAAGGACAGAATATAAATACAAAATACAGTGCTTGACATTCAGCCTTGTTTTGTGCTTGTCCAGTGGACAACTAAATTGGTCATTTACTTGTCAGTAAAAAAGTAGCTTGTCTGGAATTTTTTTTTTTATTATTATTCAAATCTTTTATTTCATATTCTTACATTTGATAAATTAAAATAGTAAGACACTATAGGGCTGTTACCAAATTAAATAATTTACACTGAAAAAGTACAACTGCGTTCAATAATGTTATGAGATTCTTTAAATATTTTTGAATATACAAATAAGAAATGCTGGTGGGAAATTTATACTTTTAAACATTAAATCAAACCGCCAGTAGATGGCGGCAAGTGACCGTCTTAATGAGTGAGCCACTGAGTCATTTATTCAAACGATTCACTCTGAATCAAGAATGAAGCAGTTGTTTATGAATGGGACATTGAATCTTCAATAACCGATTTGTTCAAAACGCTGAATCATTCAAAACGGCTGCGCTGCTTCTGCTTTGTTTGGAACTATTTTCGCTGCTACAATAGAACAAAAAACAAGCATATTGCATCTAAAACGTAAGTGATTGATATTAATTACTTGTTTATTGAACTGTTGTATGAAATTAGTGTCAATTTCAATCGAGGTGATATTCAGAAATTCAGCACTTTCGGTCGTGTGATGCTTAGCTTTATCATATGTCGTAAATAGCAAGCTAAACCCCATTGAATTTTTATTGCAACATGATAACGGAGTTTGTGTGAACAGAGCTCATTTGTTTTGAACTCTCCTCAAGAGGTTACGTGATCCTCAATAGCCAGTGCCGCGTTAAGCCTTCGCGGGGCCCTGGGCTAACGAACGCAAAGGGGGCCCCCCCTCCCCCTCGACATCCATAATCGCGCGTCTTATGCGAATGAAGATTTTAATATGAATAAGATATCAATTTAAAACATGCGGACAAAAATGGTAAAAACATTTCTAGGATGGATTGACAAAAACAACAGGCTCATATGCGCTCCTCCATCATTATGACTTTGCATTGCTGATCTAAAAATGTAAAAAATAAAATTTAAATTTAAAAACGGCTTTTTACCAAGTCCAAGTTTAAATTCGACCGATTCGACTCTGGCTTTGGAATTTCAGAATGGTCATAGCATCATTTCAGATGCGATGTGTCCGAAGATTATTCTAGTTAATTATTCTGTCACAGACTTTTTTAATGCACGTTTTATACCTAATAAATGTACTATTAGTTTCTTCTCTAAATATGTTTTCATCACGTTTTATGTGCATTTTATTTCGTTGAATAAAAAGTATCCACCCCAACGAGTGTACGAGTTACATTTATTCACTTGTGCAATATCTTAAAATGTGCAGATGTGGCCGTTTTTTTTTTCTTCAGAAAACCAATACGACTCGTTTAAAATTCTGTACCAACATTACTGCATGCATAAGTTTCAGAAACCCACCTTAAAAATGACGGTCAAATGCAATAGATCATCGTTAAGACATTGTATGGACCCTTTCTTTGTCCATTTACTAATGATTTTAGTAGTAACAACATAGATAAGCTTTAGCAAGTTATTGACAACATTATTTCTATTATGCTTCATTTTTATGAACATGCACACGGCTTCTGTCTCGCGCACAGACGCGCGTGCTAAAAGTATTTGGCTGCGGAAAGATGCGTTCGGCGTGTGCACTGCGCACTATCTAGTGGACTTTTGTTTTCAAGCACTCAATTCACTTTCGCATGGGCTGTTGTACAGTACACACACGGTCCGTGCCATCACAAAAATTGGGCTGCACGCGGACGGGGAGCGCGGACGTCTGCGAACCCTCCTGATGACGAAAATTACGCGATGCGAACGCCCGAAGTATACCTTGGTGTTAAGCATGTAATAGCGGGCCACCAATCCAGCCATATGCACGTGCATACCCAGACGCTACGCACACTGTCCTGGTTGTATTCCTGCGTGCGTGTCCGCTGCGCGCCTGTGACTCTTGATTCGGGTGTGACAACGATGCGTTTTAAAACGCAAAAGAGGATTGTCTCGCGGGCCCCCCAAGTGTTCGGGGCCCTGGGCTGCAGCCCATGTTGCCCATTAGGATAACGCGGCCCTGTCAATAGCGCATCACCGCCATACATCCACTATCAGTCGCCACTTAAGCTGGATTAATCATTCTCGCGTTTTGGTTGTTATTGACATTTTAATCAAGCTACTTATCTGGTCAGGCAAGTAAAATTCTCTTTCACATCAAATAATCCAGTTGTCCCTCAGTCCTGGACAAGTGTATGTCGAGCCCTAGTGAGCCCATGTGCCGGGGCTCAGCCCCGGACGGCCCCGGCCCAATTTAACCCCTGTATATATATATATATATATATATATATATATATATATATATATATATATATATATATATAATATTGTGTGTGTGTGTGTGTGTGTGTGTGTGTGTGTGTGTGTGTGTGCATCAGTGGCATCTGTCAACATCTGCACATGTAAGTTAACCAGAGCAATCAGGATGAATAATAAAAGCCTACTAAAAATCTTCAGTATGCATTTCTATATAAAAGTGATGTGCCAAGCTTAATGTTCTATTCATGCTTAGATGTGTTACATTTTTAACAGTTGAGAAGTGGAAAAGATCTGGGTGCATTCAAAGCAATTTTGCTGGAAAAAACCAATCAAACCAATATGACGTCAATCAGTTCTCTTTCATCTCCTGAAATCGTTCCTTTTGGCAAAATCCACTCCTGCGGCACGCTTTGAATTCAAAGCTACGTAATTCAACACTAAAATACAATATATAATCATCTTATCTGCAAAAAGATGGAATAGGTTTGTCTGATGAAATGTTTGCAACAGATGCAACATTTTATACCTGTTGCTTCTGCGGGGGGAAAAAAGCAATGTTTCATACATAATTGCTTTTATGAATTTTTATAATATTTTTAATGGTAGTGCTATTTAATGAGGGGCTTGACAGATTTTTTTCCCCCTTTATTAAACTGCTACAGAGTGTTGGTTTAAGGTTAGGATCTATTAAGTGGACAGGTTCTCGGTTCTCACAAGTAAGAATGTGAGCCTATAAGAGAGAGAGAGAGAGAGAGATAAAAGGGAGAAGACTGTGTATCTTTGAAGGTCTTCCTTTGCTTAAGAGCATGTTTGATGTATCGGCAGCATGTGTTCAGTGAAGCAACAGATGCTAGTTTTATAACATTGAATAGCAATGCAACGCAACCACATTTAACCTTGTTCGCTTCAAAGAAAATAGCCACAGGGTGAAGAGATCTCACTTTTGGGTCCATCCAAACCTACATGAAGTAACACTGGAAATCATCAGACACATCAGTGGTACTCAAAATGTGGGGCCGGAACATTTTGAATTTGAGTCTAATCTTCATACAAAGCTATCATATGGCTTTAAGGCTTGGAGTGTATATAAATTGTATATGGACAAGTTTTATGTTTTATTTTTGTTTTTTTAGTTGAAGCTTGACAGATACTATCACTATCCTTTCATTTCTCATCTGTTTTCAACTAAAATCTGAAAACTTTTTATGCGTTTTGGCTGTTCATTTACATGACAACGGTGTTTTGGGGGCCTGAAAACGGGTTTCAAAGTGCAAGTTTTTGAAAACTATACCATTATTGTTTCCGTGTAAACAATGAAAAGGCGAATTTACGAAAAAGGCGACGTTATGCGCATGTGTATTACGTGTTCTAGGCACATAGTTTTTCTTTACAAAGTGACGTCGCCAACTACTGGCCTGGCAGCATAATACAGCATTTTAGTCATTTTCAGGGATCTGTGTGAAAGGGGATCGTTTTGACAACGTTGTCTGCACACAAAAATCACAAAGGAAAAAAAATGAGGGTTATATATACACAAGGACTAATGAAATAACAAGACACACCTGAAAGTAATCAACACAATGAACCAATGAGAAGACTGATAGTCACCTGACAAGACAATAAAACATGACACATGAACTAATGCTGCCTTCACGTGCTATCGGAAATGTGATCGTTTCCACTTCTGAAGTCGTGTTTATGAGCTCATCGCATTCAAGTTTTGTTCATGTGCAGTTTTTACCTAGGAAACTCGTATTTATGATAATTCCAAGAGCATGTGAAGGTGGCATAATGCTACATTCACACCATGTCGTAATTATTCGTAAAGTCTTGAGATGACAACATGTGATGTTCAGAGCTGTTCATCGGACTGGGAATTATGCTTTTCTATGGCAACACTATCATTGGTGAAATTAATCTGCAGTGGTCAGGTGGTACAGCAGTCATGTGGTACAAGTAGGAGCTCTCCGAAAATTCTCAGCTTACAAGTTGTAATTACGAGTTATATGAGGACCTGAATGCTTTTTACAAGTTTAAATCTCGTAATTACGGTAATTCGATTCAATGGTAATTTCAACATGCGGTGAACACACTTCAAGGAACCACGTGGCAGGGAAACAGGGAACAGGGTTGCCAGGTTTTCACAACAAAACCCACCCAATTGCTGCTCAAAATTAGCTCAAAACTAGCCCAATCGTGTTTCAGGGGGGTCCCTTGGTAAAAATAGCATTCCGGGTTTAAAATTCGCATTTTTGCCGGAGTTCCCCTGGTAAAATTTGCATTCCAGGAGCTAAATATTGTGTTATTTGGGGTCGCTTCAACCCATGAAAACATGAAAACCAACCCTCAACAACAGTGTTGAAGTTGCCTAATTCCACGGGAAAACCGTGGACTTGGCAACACTGACAGCGAATCACATGATGTGAAACAGGAAACATGACTGTGACAAGTTACAAAATAAAACACATGAAAACATCAATGTGAACCTAAACCAAAAACAGACGTGACAGTGAGTAAATGATGAACTGTTTCAAGTTGCTCCTGCATACATTAATTTATTAGTGTATAATGTAATATTTTCGAAAGCCGTTAAATAAAGTTTATTAATTTTTTATACTTTTGTCATTAAAGCAATTTTTTATTCAACAGAAACAACATGTTTTTCATATTCAATAAAATTCAATTCCAAAATTTCATTTTCAATAAAAAACATAAAGCTTCTTTATGTTAAACTGCTTGTTTATTCATTTTAAGCTGCTTCTTGTGAATAAATAGCCATATAATTGTGTTGTTTTATATTAATCAACATTAAATGCCAATGCTGATGATTAGATCAGATTACATAATCTCCTGTGGTGCAATTTTAGTTTTCTTTAATTTGTTCAAATATTTCAATGCAAGAAGTGTGTCGTGAAATTGCATTGATGAAGTGACCTTTGGGTTTGTGATACCCTACTGTTTCTCTTCCACTCACACAGGAGGCCAAGAATACAACTGCGCACAACAATTAACCGATCTTGTCGCACTACGTGAAGCTATTCAAACAATTCCCTCTGAGGACAAATAGTAATTAAGAAACTGCTAAACTGTAGCAAGTGCCTCCAAGGCTATGCGAAACAATCTGGCAGATCTGTTAATTGATGTTTACTTGTGACAGTGGGCATCTTCCCCAACTCAACACAACAAGAAATAGGTTAACTGAATTTTAGGAACTCATTCCACTTGGAATGTGGTAAACCAAGAAGATTCCTTGGCATATTCCTCCCTTGATTAACATGGTCCACAAATGTCAGTGTCTCGTGTAAAACATGGAGATGTCACCAACTGTGAGCACTTTAGTCAGTTCAGTCAGGAGACTTAATCCTGTAGCTTTTCATAAAAAGTCACACAGGCCGTACAGATCTTCACATAGCAAACTGTGCCCAGGACTCCCTCCGGATAGTGGCATCTCCCAATCCAACATCTATTATGTATGACTCATTGAGAGGAGGTCAAACAGCTGCTCCCGCAGATTAATGTGCACATAAATATTAATAAAACGTGCTCCTAGGGCTACGCTCCTGTAATCTGCAAAACAATTTAAAATCCTGGGCAGCTCTGTAAGAACAGGGAAATCACACTTTGAGACTCATCCTTCCAGAAATGTCTGCAATTTCACAAGAGCTTAATCCAACTCATACATTTATTAAATAAAAAAATACACAATTATTTGCTTGCTTTTAAATGTATACAGTACATTAATTAGCGCTGAATCATTTGATAAACATACATTGCTCTATTATTTTTTTAAAAATGGTATTAATGGTATTTTCTGTTTTAATATATTTTAAAACGTAGTTTATTCCTGTGATAGCAAAGCTGAATTTTCAACATCATTACTCCAGTGTTCAGTGTCACATTATCCTTGAGACATCATTCTAATATGCTGATTTGGTGCTCAAGAAATATTTATTTTTATCAATGTTGAAAACAGTTGCGTTGCTTAAAGGGGCTCTATGTAAGATTTTTACTTTAATAAAGCATAAAAATACCCCGATATGTTTGCAGATATTTGGGAAACATGCTAAGTTCACCTACTTGTTCCTCAGAAAAACATTGCTACAGCCAGATATTCTACTTTGAAAAGGTGCGTTCCGTGTCGGAATGTCTGTCTGTGTTTTGGTCTGTGAAAAACCGTGTGCTGCCAGTTTATCCAATAGTATTTCAACATCACAGGTTGCTGGTTGGCGGAAAACACGTATTGCAACCATGGAAACCTACAAACAAAGTGGGTCAGAGAATCACAGATTCTACTTGACCTAAAAAGACTCTTAATCCATCTAAAAATCTCTATGAACAACAGCATATTAAAACAGTGTTTAAGTCTCCTCAGCTTTCATTGTCAATTGCGCTCCCTATTGTTGCTGGCAACCCGCGTCTTTGAACAAGGGGGCGGGCCAAACAATATTTTGAATTTGGACTGCACTGGGTGTCATTCCTACATAGAGCCCCTTTAAAGGGGTAATATAATGCCACTTTTACAAGATGTAAAAAAAGTATCTGATGCTCCCAGAGTGTGTATGTGAAGTTTAAGCTCAAAATATCCCACAGATATTTTATTTTAGCATGTTAAATTTGTCACTTTTTGAGGGTGAGCAAAAATGCTCTGTTTTTGTGTGTCCCTTTAAATGCAAATGAGCTGCTGCTCCCAAGAAGAGGGCGGTGCTTCAAGAGCTCATGTTAGCAGCGCCGATTAACTCATGCAGACACTTAAAAATGTTAGAAACTTTTCAGCCTTTTATGTTCAAAACGGACAATGATGGAGAGACTCAAGAAGAAGTGACAACATGTAGAATGGTTAGTTGATTAATTTATGTAGCCGATGTGGAGTTAACTATCTTAAAGTCATTGATTAGCATATTCTGTCATGATAATATAAATCGCTCGTGTTGGAACTGTTGTAAGATCCTACAGAGTCAGAGAATATGTGCTGCATGAAGATAGAACAGGTATAGTTTAGTTTAAAGGAACACTCTACTTTTTTTGAAAATAGGCTCATTTTCCAACTCCCCTAGAGTTAAACAGTTGAGTTTTACCGTTTTCGAATCCATTCAGCCGATCTCCGGTTCTGGCGGTACCACTTTTAGCATAGCTTAGTATAGTTCATTGAATCTGATTAGACCGTTAGCATCGCGCTTAAAAATGACCAAAGAGTTTTGATATTTTTCCTATTTAAAACTTGACTCTTCTGTAGTTAAATCGTGTACTAAGACAGACAGAAAATAAAAAGTTGCGATTTTCTAGGCTGATATGGCTAGGAACTATACTCTCATTCAGGCGTAATAATCAAGGAACTTTGCTGCCGTATCATGGCTGCAGCAGTGCAATGATATTACGCAGCGTCTCTCACAAACGTCTCCATGGTTGCAAGACACGTTCCCTGTGCAAGCAGGGGCTCACGGGCGCTGCGTAATATCATGTAAATTTTAGAGTTAGTGATGTCACCAACCCAGGAAGAAGCTCGTTGTAGTCCCTACCAGCCATTTGTTGTAGTCCTTAAACAGAGAATTCTTTAAAAGAAAAATATCTTGCTTTGAACTTTTGAGCATCGTCACTTTGCAGATGTTATTTATGCTCAAACAGCAACATTACACACTAACTAAAGTTAAAAAAGTGAAATCATAACCAACCACCCCTTTAATATTTTTGTGTAAACCATCATATTGTCAGAAAATACACGCTGGACAAAAAGAAAAGAAAAATCCAACAATTTATTTGATCACACAGTGTGGTAAACACAGGCAGGTGCAGGGAATAATGGATGGACTGGAGCAGAGTGCAGATGAGTGAATAAAACTGAAATTGTCAAAAGTAGAGGATGAGATGGCTGGGAAGCACACATCTCAGCAGCTGAATGGAGAGTGTAACTCAGGATGGTAATGCAGTATAAGAGAACAACTCAGGGAATAAGAAGAGGAAATAACAGGTAAGTTCAGCAGAGATTGTTCACAGGAGAACTGGAGATAACTCACTGGAATACTGGAAATCACTAGAGAGAGTCTCTATCCAAATTGAGGCCAGAGAGCACCTGAGCTGAGATGTGTGTTTTTGTGCTGGAGCTGATGAAGGTGTGCTGATTAAGTGCAGGTGTTCAGGTGATTGGGATCGTTGCATGGTGGTGGGAGAGCATGGTGACTCCGTGACAGATATACAACAATCAGGCATTACATTATGACCACTGCAGGTGAAGTGAACTGATTATCTCATCATCACGGCACCTGTTAGTGGGTGGGATGTATTAGGCAGCAAATTAACATTTTGTCCTCAATGTTGATGGGTTAAGCCCCGTTCACACCGCCAGCGACAAGCAGCGACAAAGCAACAGGATCCCATTCATTTCAATGGACCGCTGGCGACTTCCGGCGACAAGAGCGACAGTGACCGTTGGCGACGGAATGTAGGCGTGTCAAGCGACAAAAGTTCAGATATTTCAACTTTATGCAAATCAGGAGCGAATTTCGCGAGCGACAGCCAATAGGAATGAAGCTCTCTGGAGCTCACGTCACCGTCTCGAGTGCAGGCAAGACAGACAAGAATAGTTCCGGAGCGATTTCACTGTTTTATATGATTTGACTGTTCATACATGGATATAATTAAATGATGCGTGGAAAAGAAACAGTCGGCAGTCTTGTGAGTTTGATTCATACATTTTGTGTATTATATGATGCTGTGAGCAATTTAGCACTGCTGCAGTTCATATTACAGTTTCCCCTGCATTGTGTTTATTATTAGGGAAAAGAAATTTTATTATTTGTCAAATTCGAATGACATTTTAGTAAAACTGCAGCTCTCGTGGGGTGTTCCCGGTCTGCAGTGGTTAGTATCTATCATATAAGGAAGGAAGAGTGGTGAACCGGCGACAGGGTCATGGGGGGCCAAGGCTCATTGATGCATGTGGGGAGTGGAGGCTGGCCGTATGATCCAATCCAACAGATGAGCTACTGTAGCTCAAATTGCTCAAGAAGTTAATGCTGGTTCTGATAGAAAGGTGCAAGAATACACAGTTCATCACAGTTTGTTGCGTATGGGGCATAGCCGCAGACCAGTCAGGATGCCCATGCTGACCCCTGTCCACTGCTGAAAGCGCCAACAGTGGACATGTGAGCATCAAAACTGGACCACGGAGCAATGGAAGGAGGTGGCCTGATCTGATGAATCACATTTCCTTTTTACATCACGTGGATGGCCGGGTGCGTGTTCGTCGCTTACCTGGGGAACACATGGCACCAGAATGCATTATGGGAAGAAGGCAAACTGGCAGAGGCAGTGTGATGCTTTGGGCAATGTTCTGCTGGGAAAGCCTGGGCTGTCAGGGCTGTTTTGGCAGCAAAGGACCAACACAATATTAGGTAGGTGGTCATAATGTTATGCCTGATTGGTGTATTTAATGAATAGAAAACTTATTTAAAATAGAAACCCTAAATGTATTTACTGTCACATCTGAACAATTTGCATCCTTGCTGAATAAAAGTGTTATTTTCTTCAAAAAAAAATAAAAAATACTGAGCCCAGCCTTTTTGATGGTGCATAAAATCACTTTGCTCAAAAATCTGATGACACATGCAAGTTAAATGCACATGCCACTTCTGGTTATCATTTATCTTTAGATGCTGGGATTAGATTCTTATAAGCATTAGGAGCAAAGAAGTGCTTCAGTTTCCTCTGAAATCTTATTAGGCCTTGGGCATCATTAGTCTGTGGATACATTGAGTATTATAAAGGCCAAATTCAAAGTTAGCGGTGGGCTTTTGTAGTGCACCTACTACCTAACTCGTTCGTCACTTACACAAACACAGGACCTTTCTCAAAATCACACTTCACTGTGATATTCCACTGCCTAATATTTTTCTTGTTAATGACTTTGCTGGAAAAACACGATATCAGAGTACGTTCATCAAATCTCCCACTAACCCATCATTGCTGCGTTCGTACGGTCTATTTGTTATGCCCGCTGGTATTTGTGCCATTCTTAAAGTGCAACAGTTCTCCCATTATGCTAATGCCGGAATGTTCCACTGAACATGGAGCTAAATTGAGAAGCGGAGAATGGCAGATGGGAGAACAGGGCCACTGCTAATGAAATGCGAAACAGTGTGATGCAAAACTGTGCTTATTAAAATATTTCACTAAAAGCCGAGGCCTGAAACACCAGTGTAATTATCAGGTCCTCTCTTGAGCAGAATGGTGGTAAATTGATGTTACGGCATACACTCAACCTTCATTAAATTGGCTACAGTCCACAACAATGAGTTGCATGAAAACAGTGTTAATTCTCATTGCATTATCTATTCATGAACAATTCACTCGACAGTATTGCAGGTTTGAAGCTGAAGTTAAGTGTGCAATTGAAAAAGAGCTGGACTGAACCATTTAAGTGATGGTATCTCTGCCAGCTGTGATTGGATAAAAGCACATTTGGACATCTTTCTATTGCCTATTCACAGATCCTCTAAATGAATATGTAGAAGTCATAAGACACCACTTTTAATTATTTCTACTAAAACACACGTTTTACAGATGGTCACCTGAGGACAAATGTTTTAATTGAGGTTGAGGTTCACTAATTGTTAATTGTTGGAAACACCTAACAATTATAACTGTCATTTTCAGATAAGATGTTTAAATGTGGAAGAGAATTGCTTTAAAGTACAAAAGTCATTATTTTGAGGGTGGTCTTTTTAAGTACTGTATGGCTGCTGTAACCAGCATGCAACAATACAGTGTAATAGTGCAAGCATGATATCAAAAGACTGTGACAGGTCTAAACTGACTTTGAGAGGTGTTCATTTCTTCTACAATCCAAGGGTTTAAAAACTGATACAAATGTCTGAACTTTTCTATTTTGCAGCTTTTAGTTTATTTGCTTTTATATAACGAGTCATATTGAGTGACAGCACCATAACAATATATTATAAGTTACATTTCTACTGGGCAAAATAATATATCAAAGTGATCTGGAAGTTCACACCAGGGTAAAAGATGTCCTCACGCTCAGGGTTGGGCAAAAATACATCAGAATGTATTTTAAAATAAAATGGCAAATACCTTAATTTTAAATGTATCAAAATAAACTACAAAATACAGCAGCCACACATGTATCAAAATAAACTACTGTATTTTTGTATTTTGAAAATACTACAAAATACTTTTACAAGGGGAGCATGAATTTTCTTCGCAAACCTTCCATCAACTGGCCCATTTGATCTATCACCGAGTCATGCAATAAATCTCACATATGCAACCAGTTAAAGGCACAAATATGTAGGATTTTTAGATTAAAATATTCAAAAACCACTAAAACAATGTTTTTTTTGTTGACTTGTGTACTTACATTATCCCAAATGTTTCCAAGAAATTCTAAATCCAGAGAAATAAGCAATTTTAACCAGGACACACACACCGTGTCCGTGTGTTGCTTATCAATGACATCACTACCCTCGATTTCCTGTTTTATTTTGTCGAAAAACCATGGAAACATCGAAGACACTTCAGTACTGTATATTATGAGTTTTATTAGACAGGGAAGCAACTGTATGGATACATTAATCGACAGAAATCTCATCATGTTATATCGCTTAACACATTGAGGGCCAGATTTACTAAACGTGGCAAATTAGTGTGAGAGCACAATTCCACAAATGTGTAGATGGGAGTGGCAAGTTTTGCATGTGATCTGCTGACATGCAAATTAAAGATCACAGACACGGTCAGATCATTTACATAATGGCTAACGCAATATACCAAGAGCAGTGCAAATTAAAGTTGGGTCGCAAATAAACAGAGCTGAATCTTGATGCTGATGTTCTCATCAGGTGCGGGTCGACACAGGCGCAACTTAACATATAATCTGACAAACACATACACATATCCTGTATAATATAGTTTGCCAAGCTATGTTGGCCTATAGATATAGATATAGGCAAACAATATGTTCGGATAAGGTCTTACTCTGGCATTTCAAAGAAATTAATGATCCTTCTACCAAGCGCTCTCTGTTCTCTGCGGTGTCTCCTCCTAAGCCATGCCACAAAATGGGTTCAGACATGCTTTTAATAATGGTGTAAATACCAGTAAATTGACGAGCACAAACATTAGTAAATCGCATTGTGTGATTCATTTAAATACTCTCCTCCCATAAATTTTGCATCTGAAAGGGAATCTCCTAAAAATGCATATGCAATAAGGTCATCCGAAAACGCAACTCAGTCCACGCGTTTTCAACGCTAATTTTATACTGCGTCTTTAGTAAATCCCGACAGTAGTTTTTTAACGGCAAAAGAGGGTTTGCGCTGGCACAGGCTGTTAGTAAAAGTCTTTTTGTTTGAATCTCGTTTTCTTGATTTATCGTGAGTACCATGTTTTACCATGACTAATATTGATCTATTTTACTGCAGTGTGCAACAAGTGTCTCATAGACAACACATCCCATGATTGCGTGAAATCAAGGTGTCATCGAGCTACGCCTTTGTTTTGAAATAGCGATCTTTAGAGGCAAAAATGTACATATTGTGGCTTTAACAGATCAAATATTCACATATCCCTGTGATCTCCCTGATGAAGGTTAGTTTTAAAGTAACCAACAGTATAATGTTTGCAAATGACTCATAATTGTATCCTAATTTAGTTATTTGGTGTTTGGTAATGAAGGGCCTACTTTGCATCAGCAACACTGACTCAATGACAACAACTCATTTATATGAAGACAAGTGACGGCACCTGTATTCATAGCAACTAGATTTTAACCAATTAATCATTTGATTGTTAATCATAAATATAGGGGATTGCTGCTCGATAATGTTTTCAAGAACATTATGTAAATTGGTATACTATTAGCCTAGGCTACCAAAACGAACACCAAAACTTAACATGAACTGTTAAAAATGATAGCAATTCATACTAAAAATTGATGGAAAGCTGGCAGCCTGCATGTTTCTTGACCACCTTCTTCCATATGGATCAATTTTCTGTTCTGATCTCAACAAGTCTCAGCAAACTATTGAGTAGGCACCAATCAGAGGCCGCAATTTTATGATGTCATCATGTTGACTTCTTACAAAGTATTTTATAGTATTTTAAAACTACAAAAATACAAAAAACTAAAGTATTTTGATACAAAATACAAAGCCATTTTCATCAACCCTATCAAATACAAATTTCAAAATACTATTTTGTATCTGAAATACGTATTTGAAATACATGTATCATAAATAAATACTGCCCATCCCTGCTCATGCAGATTTTGCGAAGGATTCAAGTTGGTCACACGAATTTACTCCGTTGACCAACAGAAAACTGCTTGGTTTGGTGATTTCTGAGTGACCTGTGAAAAAAATTTAGCTAATGTGACCAATTTAATTACAAAATTACAATTTACATAATTACATAATTATAATTAATTACAATCTCAACTACATGACAATGAATCTGTGAAGAATCTGAATCTTTACCACCACATCTCTTAGCCTCAGAGACTCGTCAAGATTATTTATTAGCGCTACCTGTCGTGCAGCAGACTAGATGCTCCAGTCCTGTCTATGTTAGTCTGGTCGTCAGCAATCCGGACAGTGCCCTGGGGCACGATGGCGGCCTTAAGTTACACACACTGACACACATACAGTCACGCACATGCAGGCACATAGATGCAGACAAACACTTACTATTTCTACCTCTTTCTCTCCTTCTCTCACATTTAAATTTACAAATGCACATGCACCTATACAAATGTGCCAGTTGAAATTATGCTAATATATACAAGCTCACCAGCTGTGTATTTACTTAATAAGCATTATTGATCTGATATTATTTGCAATTCAAAATCTTGCTTTTTCAGACCTGACCAATGGAACTGTGCACAAATGCATTGTTATTAGCTTGACTTCTCCTCACATAATGGCCACTTGTTTCGTCCTGAGGGTGCATTTGGCCTGTCAGACGTTTTATATTGTAATTCACATGCATAATGATGTCCTTAGGCCAAATTTACCACATTTTGCAACTGATACAGACATACTTAAAGTTTCCTCTAAGATGTCTTTATGGTAGCCGTTACAGGTGTGCATATTGATGTGCATGGATATTTTTGGCATGCAACTTCTGCTTCATTACTCACACCTCTAATTTTTCTAAAATAAATGAACCATCGACAGAAATTCAACAAAGATAATTAAATTGCCAGAGGAACTTGGAGGCCGACAAGAAATATGAAATACGATTTGGTTTTGTTGTCAGAGGGCAAATTGCTAAATGATGTACCATACAAATGAACCATCCTCCTCATCTGTCAGCTCACTGAAATGATGGCTCTCTCATGGTGTTTGGTTCTGCAGAAAATATATTCCCCCTCCAACCCATTAACGATTCTTTCTCTTCTGCAAACCTCTTCTGCTTTTTCGGGTCTCTAATATTGCAGTATTGACAAACCATTTCAGTGGATTTCTCTTAAAAATGTGGCTCCAAAATGGATAAAAGGGCGAACGCTTGGGTTGCACATGCGCTCTCTTTGTGCCTCACCATCCGTTATGAGCATCATTTGGAGATGCAAATGTAGGGTCACTCATGACTACACATGATCACAGTAGCGTAGAGAAAACCCTCATGTCCACTCAAGTCTCTGCTGTCGGCCCAGAGATTCATCTGCTTTAACGCCATTGGATTAGGAGTTTGGGCAGCTGTGCTTAGGTGATCAAAAACCAGGATTTATCCATGTATGTTTTTTGGGGGGGATTCTGCATGGATCAACTAAACCATCTGAGAAGGTTCCTTGAATTTCATTTTCTGCTAAGCAGAAGGCTGGAAATGTAAAACACATTAAGGGGATCTTCTGATTCTTAAGGACTCACAGACCATGAACCTCAAAATGAAACAACCTAAATATTCCACCAATAACATATTCAGGGTCATGAACTCTACGTGTCTGGAATGTTAAAATTCTGTATCTGAAATGCATAAAGGCAGTGTTAAGGCCCAAAAGTATCATGTTTCATTTTAGATATGTTGGTCAGTGAAGCATATTGGAGGAAATAGTTACAGAAACTGACACTCTTGGTTGCATTTTGCTTAATAATGCTAAATTCAGAATAAATTAATTATACCATTAAGCCCTGGCAACTACCCCATAGCAATGAAGGGGTGATCACTACAATTTCCTCCAGAAAATTAAAAATTAGTTTGATTTACTGCTTGAAATTAGTCATTTTTGGTATTTCAGTAAGTTTTAGTAATGTATTAGGATTAATATACTAATGTGTGTAGTGGATACATTGCCAGCCGAACTGTTGTAAATTCCACCACTGCTGTCAAGCTCCAAAAAAAAAAAATAATAATAATAATAATTTATATATATATATATATATATATATATATATATATATATATATATATATATATATATATATATATATATATATATATAATATATATAATTTTTTTTTTTTTTCCCAAGTTACTTAAAAGTTGCAAGTCATCTGAACCCATTTAAATAGCTTTGCATGAGGAACGGGTCCAATTATGCGATTATGCTCTGCTCCTCCGTTCAATTTAAACACATATGTAATTTTATTTTTTTTCCCATTCGAAAGTGGACATGCAATGCTCTGTGTTATATAAGGAAAAGGGGAGTATTAACCAAGATTAAATTTCCCTGGACATCATGTGTATCATTGTTATGAGAAATTTGAAAATGCAGACACTATAATAGAGTGCATCAGGCGGGTTCTGGAAGTAATAATCTCATTTATTTTCTTCAAAGAGAAATTGACTTTTAAAGATAACATATAAACCTTTAAAGACAGACCTGCTGGCTGTGATCCACAAGGTAGTTATATGCTTTTGTTGAAGCCATCAGACGCATGATTTCTTATATAACTTATTTTTTGAATAATTATGTTTAACAGCGGAATTCCTGATGAAAAACTATTACCCATGATGCTGCTAAATCTCCAACAAAATAAGCAAAAGAACACCCACTCTGTTAAGCTCTGTGAATGATTTGTTAGTGTCGAGCTGCATCAGAAACTGCTACTTCCCTACTATTTAGGTAAAAAACAGTATGTGAAAAGAGTAGTATGTCTGAACTCACAGTATTCATAATAAAACAGTAGGTGAAAATACCTAGATGATCTACTTCTTCTGGCGAGATTCTGAAGTGCACATCCACTGGACACTTTATCCAATGAGTTCATGGGAGAGGATTTGTGAATGGCAGTGAAGCGACACAACTGCCGCTGATAAGTCACATGACAACAACATGACGGATGAAGTACGTCCAGATTACATTCATTCTACATACTTTCATACTTTATAGAACATACTTTTTTAATGGTCACGAAGTAATTACTAATTCGAAAGAACTACTAAGAGAGTATGCGATTTCAGTCAAACCCTCAGTATCTCTACTCTATCAAACTTCTTGTACATATATTGTAGGCATTTATATATATATAAATGCCTGTGCTGCCAAAATGAGTCGGAATACGTGCGGGCTAATTTCAGGCAAAACAAGTGAAAAAAATGTCAATTTTGGTCGAAATGAATGTTTTCACAAAAATAAGTTTCATTAAGCCCTCATCTAGCGATCCCAATGCTCCAAATAGCAATTAAACATCTAAAAGTATCTTTATTTGTACGTTTTCTGAGAGGAGTACCTTCCTTCGTCCATTAAAAATGCTTTTTTTCCTCCACTCACTTCTCGAGTACTGGCACTTCCCCTCAGTACAAGTTTGGTATCGTTTTCAAGTGCAGCATTACAACTTTGTGAATATTCATAGCGGATTAATGATGGCATGAGTCTGAACCAATGAAATGTGACTTTCAAACTTATGCTGATGTAAACAAAATGATCTTACTAGCGCTGACTGACAGATCCAAAGTGCATGCACAAAGATGCCTCAGACAGCATGTAATCCCGATATACACATACAGTTGCAAGAAAAAGTATGTAAACCACTTGCAGAATCTGTGAAAATGTTAATCATTTTAACAAAATAAGGGAGATAATACAAAATGCATGTTATTTTTTATTTAGTACTGTCCTGAGTAAGATATTTTACATAAAAGATGTTTACATATAATCCACAAGACAAAAAAATAGCTGAATTTATTAAATAACCCCATTCATAAGTATGTGAACCATTGATTCTTAATACTGTGTGTGGTTACCTGATGATCTACGACTGTTTTTTTGTTTTGTGATGGTTGTAAATGAGTCTCTTGTTTGTCCTGAGCAGTTAAACTGAGCTCTGTTCTTCAGAAAAATCCTCCAGGTCCTGCAGATTCTTCAGTTTTCCAGCATCTTTTGCATATTTGAACCCTTTCCAGCAGTGACTGAATGATTTGAGAGCCATCTTTTCACACTGAGGACAACTGAGGGACTCAAACACAACTAATGAAAAAAGGTTCAAACATTCACTGATGCTCCAGAAAAAAAAACAAAAAAAAACGATGCATTAAGACCCGAGGGGTGAAATTTGTATTTAATCTTTCTTCCGGGAAACATGCAAGTATCTTCTGTTGCTTCTGAAGGGCAGTACTAAATGAAAAAAAAAAAAGATATTCAAGCGAAATATAAAAAAAATGTGGTCCTCTTCATCCTGTTCAAATGTTTTCACCCCCGACTCTTAATGCATCGTGTTTCCTTCTGGAGCATCAGTGAATGTTTGAACCTTTTTTAATAGTTGTGTTTGAGTCCCTCAGTTGTCCTCAGTGTGAAAACACAGATCTCAAAATCATTCAGTCACTGCTGGAAAGGGTTCAAATATGCAAAAGATGGTGGAAAACTGAAGAATCTGCAGGACCTGGAGGATCTTTCTGAAGAACAGAGCTCAGTTTAACTGCTCAGGACAAACAAGAGACTCATGAACAACCATCACAAAACAAAAAAACAGTCGTAGATCATGAGGTAACCACACACAGTATTAAGAATCAGTGGTTCACATACTTATGAATAGGGTTATTTTAATAAATTCAGCTTTTTGTTTGTCTTATGGATTATATGTAAACATCTTTTATGTAAAATATCTTACTCAGGACAGTACTAAATAAAAAACAACATGCATTTTGTATGATCTCTCTTATTTTGTTAAAATTTTGCACATTTTCACAGATTCTGCAAGTGGTTCACATACTTTTTCTTGCAACCGTATACACAGAATTACATCATTCTTGGTGAATTTTCATGCAAAAATTATCTGTTATGTCTTAAGTGAACATTTGGTTAACTGTTGGGGAAAAACATCTGATGTGTAAAATATATTAGATCTGTTTAGTAGGTCTTAATATATAGGCTGTCTGTTTCATTAATGTTAATTAAACAATTATGGAATCATGGGGGAAAAAAGTTGAATATGTGTTATATATATATATATATATATATATAATATAATTTCCTATAGATATGGGGTTTGTGGCTATAGTTGGCTGTGGTTACAGCCAAATTAGGTGGTATTATCAGGGATATTAAGGTATTAAGGTGATTTTGTTTTGGAACCTTCAGAAAACTTTAACTCACTTTTTCTCAAAATGGACTTTGCTGACTCTATCAACTTCAACAGGTGTAACTCAGTCTTTTTTTGTCGGATTCCAATAAATCATACATCATTTTGAAGTTTTAATAGAGAATGTGAGAATAACAATACCTCATTTTTGAACATTTCCTCATTGCGACTCATTTTGCCAGCACGGGTCACATGTAATACTTTTTTGCTTCAAATCAAAGTTTGTGATGTTGTGATTCACCTTGTAGCTGAGTGGTTTGGTTTATGGCTTATAATTCCCAGGAAAATGAATGCTAACTGAAAAGTCGACGGACACTGTTGCACTCTATTAGAACTGTATGTTCACCGGGGATGAGCTGCAGGTATAAGAACAATGCATTGTAATGCATTTGCAAAAGTCAGATTTGCTAGTGGTTGCACTACTTCCCTTTCCCCTGGAGCTAGGAAGACATTAACTTCATTATGTCATATTATGGTTACAGGTGAGACAAGCAAAGCTGAGAATGACATGTACAAGCCTGAAGTTTGAGAAACGAGGTCTTCAGCTCTCAGCTGACATTGAGTTCTGCACTATCAATGAACGTCAGTGACGTGAAAACCGCCTACATAGTTGTGAAGAGTGAAATCCCCAATGAAATACAATAGGGAGTTGTGCAGAGCTTTCTGGTACATTAATTTATACTTGATATAAGGTTGTCTGAATCATTTTTCAGCAAGACGAACTATAGATGGATAAAAATACCACTGAGTATTACATAGGACATTTGATATTCCCCACTTTAAGATAATCAGCTCAATTACCTTCCCTCAAATCTATGCTTGTAATCTTGTGCTCCTATACTAAGAGGAGATCTCATTGGAGAATAGCAGGCCCATTTCACCGTGAAGTGATGACAAGCAGACAATGATGTTTAAAACGGCAGTGTGGTAGAAATTAACGTTAAGCACTTTCACAGGCCAATTCCCTTCTGACCACAACTTGACAGCATTTCATTGTACACAATTTGAGTCAGTGATCAAAGTGACAGTGATGTAAAAACCCCAGTCAACAGAAAACAGTTCAGCTCTCTATTGTTTTTTTGCGAAATCGCCTCTAATCAGGTCAAGGCCTGATCCATCGGCAAACATGAGTGGAATCAAAACTGAAAAAATGCGAGAAAATGGGCGGCTGTGTCTGCTTACCTCCTGAAATATGATAGGAAACATCAGGCAGTTGAGCTAGTTTGGGATCGGATGTGGCAGGAAGTAACTAATACAATTCTACCCAAGAATTAACTGTGACAGGCTTGATGTTAGGTATATTAGGCTGCTGTCATTTTAAGACCTGATGCACATATCCATTATACTGTTACACATGTGTTTTCTTTCTCAACTGTTTAAATTCACTTCAAACATAACTGACTGTGTTCATGTGAATACTCACCAAGACTGGCATTTTTACATTTGTTTGTGTGTATTTGACTAAGTGCAATAGCAGTGAAAATTCAAAATTCTAGCCCTGTACCACTAACAATATTCATCCGGAGCAAATTAAAGGAGTGCGCAAGGGGATGTGGGTTTGAAGAAAAGAAGCATGAACTTATATCTTTTTACGTTGTTAAGTTTTCATGTGTCAACCCAAAACAGGGAATTTACCTCATTTAATGCTTAAAATTTGTCTGGCTATCACCAGACCAATCTCAAGTTAAAATTGAACATTGGTCTGGGGAGTCTGTATGTATTTCCTACTGCACAAGAGGCGTGATCAACGAGCATTATTCACGCAATTGGATGGCCCTTCAACCAATCGGATCAACGATACGGGTGACATACTTTTGCAGAGCAGTGCGAAAACTCCAGACAGGTTTAGTTTGTATTGGTTTGTAGCATTGATCAGCGGTTTGCAGAAGCAGCAATGGCATCGAGCGATTTTTGCAGGTCGTGCAAAAAAAAACATGAAAGTGAGTGGTATTTACACCCAGTCGAGCAATTTGTTTGCTAAACTAAAGAAGTCATTTAGCATCTGTAGTAGATTTAAGTTCGTAGTGGGGAAGGAAGTGGTCAGGGACGACAAACAACTGCTGACTGAGTCTTTATTGAATGTCAACAGAAGGACTGTGCAACACACAACAACGAAAATAAACAATCCACAAAGGGCCTCACTCCAGGTTCGGCATACGCTATCCACAAAGGCTTCTCTCCAAGTTTGGTTTAAACCATCCACAAGGGCTTCACTCCACGAACCTCGACTCGACTCAGTCAACAGTTCCCCTCTCTCTCACACGCTCCTGCTTCTCACGGCGTTTTAACCTGTCTCCGCACCAATCACTGGAATGAGAAACAGGTGTTCATGATTTGTATCCAACCCACTCACTTACCAAGCGTCTCCCGCTATTCTCTCCGGTTGCAGACCTCGCTGAACCACGCCCCCCTCGCCACATACCCCCACCGCCCGACTCAGGCCGGGGAGCCGTCCGGCCTGCGCCCCCCCCCCCCCCCCCCATTTCTGGAGAGGAAATCGGCCACAGCCATTCGAACACCCGGCCTGTGGACCACCTTGAACTTAAAAGGCTGTAAAGCCAGATACCAACGAGTGATCCACGCGTTGGTATCCTTCATGCGGTGGAGCCACTGCAGGGGAGCGTGGTCCGAACAGAGAGTGAATTCCCGTCCCAGGAGATAATAGCGGAGGGTGAGGACGGCCCACCTGATTGCCAAACACTCTTTTTCTACGGTACTGTACTTAGCTTCTCTCTTCGAGAGCTTACGGCTAATGTACAGTACCGGCCGCTCCTCACCCTCTATCTCCTGGGACAGGACAGCACCCAGCCCCCTGTCCGACGCGTCAGTCTGCAACAGAAAAGGGAGAGAAAAGTCAGGAGAGTGAAGCAATGGCCCGCCACATAGAGCAGCTTTTACCTGGGTGAAAGCCTGCTGGCACGGCTCCGTCCACTGGACCGTATCTGGAGCATCCTTTTTAGTTAGATCAGTCAACGAGCTGGTGAGGGCTGAATAACTAGGTACAAACCTTCTATAATATCCCGCCAGCCCGAGGAACTGTCTAACCTCCTTTTTGGTCTTGGGGCGCGGACAGGTCGCAATCGCTGCCGTCTTGTCAATTTGGGGACGCACCTGCCCATGCCCCAAGTGGAAGCCCAGATACCTTACTTCCACGCGCCCAATTGCACACTTCTTCGGGTTGGCCGTGAGCCCAGCCGCTCTCAGCGATCTCAGGACGGCTCTCACATGCTGCATATGCCGCTGCCAATCATTACTATAGATAATAATATCATCTAGATAGGCAGCCGCAAATGCAACATGGGGCCGGAGAATTTTATCCATGAGTCGCTGAAAGGTGGCCGGTGCCCCGAACAGCCCGAACGGAAGCGTAACAAATTGGTGTAATCCGAACGGCGTCGTGAAAGCTGTCTTTTCTTTGGATAAAGGCGACAAGGGGATCTGCCAGTACCCTTTCGTTAAGTCCAGTGTCGAATAAAATCGAGCCGCACCTAGCCGGTCAAGCAATTCGTCCACCCGCGGCATTGGATACGCGTCGAATTTCGACACTGCATTCACCCTGCGATAGTCCACGCAGAAACGAACCGAGCCGTCGGTCTTAGGAACCAAAACTATAGGGCTCGCCCAGTTACTGCTGGACTCTTCTATTACTCCCATTTTCAGCATTGCCTCTAATTCGTCCTGAACTACTTTTTTTTGTGTTCAGGTAATCTATACGGCCGGCTGCGAACAACCACGCCCGGCTCCGTCTCGACATGGTGCTGAATGAGGTTGGTACGTCCCGGCAGGGGAGAGAACACGTCTGCAAATTCCTTTTGCAATTTGGATAAATCAGTGAGCTGGGAGGGCGAGAGGTGATCTCCCCCCGGGACCAGAGCGAGAGATTGAGATTTTACATTCGCCTCTGGTCCGAGATCATCCTCCCCACTAATCACCGTCGCCAGCATCACTGATTCTGCCTCATTCCATTTTTTTAGGAGGTTGAGGTGATAGATTTGACGTGCCCCCCTCCTGTCGGACCGTACCACCTTGTAATCGAGCTCGCCGACTTGCCGTGTGACCTCAAAGGGTCCTTGCCACTTTGCAAGTAATTTCGAACTGGAAGTAGGGAGCAATACAAGCACTTTTTCCCCCGGTGCGAATTTACGTAGGTTAGACTGTCTGTTATACAGTTGGCTCTGTCTGTGCTGGGCCTGTAACAAATTCTCCATTGATAGCCGCCGCAAAGTGTGGAGTTTTGATCGCAAGTCCAGCACATACTGAATTTCATTTTTGGCCTGAGATGGTCCGTCCTCCCAAGTTTCTCTGAGGACATCCAGCACCCCACGGGGCTGGCGCCCAAAGAGAAGCTCGAAGGGGGAAAACCCCGTGGAGGCTTGCGGGACCTCTAGTACTGCGAATAACAGAGGTTCCAACCACTTATCCCAATTTTTGGCGTCCTCTTGAACAAACTTACGAATCATGGATTTAAGCGTGCGATTAAAACGTTCGACCAGCCCGTCCGTTTGTGGGTGAAAGACGCTGGTACGAACCGATTTAATGCCCAATAATTCGTACAGTTCGCGTAACGTGCGTGACATAAACGCCGTGCCTTGATCAGTGAGGATTTCTTTTGGAATCCCCACCCGGGAGATTAAGTGAAACAGTGCATCCGCAACACTTTAAGCAGAAATGTTGCGGAGAGCCACTGCTTCAGGATATCGTGTTGCATAATCAACAATGACTAATGCAAAGCGATGTCCCCTTGCTGATCATTCTAATGGCCCGATGAGGTCCATACCAATTTTCTCGAAGGGGACCTGCATTAATGGAAGAGGGCGCAATGGCGCTTTTGGGGTGACCGGCGGGTTCACCAACTGGCATTCACGACAAGACGCGCAACACCTGCGTACATTCTCGTGAATGCCCGGCCAGAAAAACCGGGTCATGAGACGATTTAGTGTCGCTGCCTGTCCCAAATGCCCCGCCATTGGATTAGAATGAGCCGCGTGGAAAAGCATTTCCCTGCGGCTCTTTGGCACTAATAACTGGGTTGTATCTTCTTTTGTCTGAGTGTCTTGGGTCACTCAATACAACCTATCTTTTATAATCGCGAAATATGGGTAAGCAAGCGGACGTCCAGGCTGGAGAGGCTGACCATCAATCATCGAGACCCTATCAAATGCATTTTTTAATGTCTTAGCCTGAGACTGCTCCAGGGGAAAATCATCGCGTTCCGGAAGAATTAGTCTTCCGGCTTCACTCAGATCCCCTGCAGCAGAACTCTCCGGTCTCTGATCAGTCTCTCCCACCTGTACTCGCGCTTGCTCACCCCGCGTTCTTTTCCCCCAAGAGGCATCCGAGCAAAGACATCCCAATAATTGTTTAAACGCGGGCCAATCCGTTCCCAAAATTATCGGATGCCGGAGGTGCGGGTTAACTGCCACCTCAACACTATGCTTTATGGTGCCTTTTATGGTGCCTGTGTCGTTCCGCCCCGCCCTCGGGGCGGAACACGAGGTGGGCCGGGCGGACGAGACCTAGGGAGAGGGACAGGTCTAGAGAGAGAGGGGGACAAAAGAGAGGGAGAGAGAGAGGCAGCTGGAAGGGGTTCGCCGCCCCCTTGGCACGCCACCAGATGATCCTCCCCTAAATTTAATTATGACGGACATTACGGGATATTTTACCACATCCCCGTGCACGCACCGAACCCCAACCATGCGGCCTGTATCCAGTGCCCCAGACGAAATCAGGCTTTGATGGAGAGAGGTTTGGTTACAGCCCGAGTCCACCAAAGCCTGATAGGTACCCCCCTTGATATTCACAGGTATTTGGTACCCGCCAGCCTGACCAGGGGCGGCCTGAGGTTCGTCGGGGACCCGGATCACCGCCCCGACCTCCATAACCGGACATTTATCCACAAAATGATCCGGATCCCCGCACCGCCAACAGGCCGGCCCAGACCTGCCCGCCGCCCCAGTGGCAGAGAGTGGGCTAAATACATGGCGCGGAGAGAGGGGAGAAGCAGGAGCGGGGTCCGTCCCGGCAGCAGGGAGTCCCGCCCCCCTGGGTCCGTAGAAAGGTGCCTGTCCCGTTCCGCCCCGCCCTCGGGGCGGAACACGAGGTGGGCCGGGCAGACGAGACCTAGGGAGAGGGACAGGTCTAGAGAGAGAGGGGGACAAAAGAGAGGGAGAGAGAGAGGCAGCTGGAAGGGGTTCGCCGCCCCCTTGGCACGCCACCAGATGATCCTCCGCCAGTTGGATGGCTACCAGCGACGTGGGGCGGTGGCACTGGACCCACTCGGCCGTCTTCTTCGGGAGCCGAGTGATGAATTGCTCCAGCACCACGCGATCGACGACCAGGTCCACGTCGCTTCCCTCAGCCAGCAACCATTTGCAGCACGAGTCCCGGAGCTGCTGGGCCAACGTGAAGGGCCGGCCGGACTCACCCAGGTCGAGGGAGCGGAAGCGCTGTCGGTGCTGCTCCGGGGTCCGACCGACCCGCTGGACGATGGCCCGCCGTAGGTCTTCATAGACCAGGAGGTTCGGGACGGGGAGCTGCTGTGCCGCCACCTGTGCTTCTCCTGAGAGGAGCGGGAACAAGCCTCATCGACCACTGGTTCCGCGGCCATTTACACGCCTCCACGGATCTCTCGAAGAGGTCTAAGAACACCTCTGGATCATCCAGTGGACCCATCTTATTTAATGGCAGGTGGACAGGCACAGCGGGTGGTTCGGTGGGCTCCCGGGGAACCTCCCGGTCAATCCAGCTCCGGAACGCCTCGCGGTCCTCCTGCTGGGTTTGTAGAATGGCTTGGAAACACCGCTCCTGGTCGCCTCTTAACTCCAGCAGGGCCTGTTGTTGTTTGCGGTGCAGGACCGCGAGGGACGCGATGATGTCCACAAATGTGGCGGAGGACGAAGATTGCATGGCGACATGCTCACCGACTTCCTTCCCGGGTTTCGGCACCAGTGTAGTAGATTTAAGTTCGTAGTGGGGAAGGAAGTGGTCAGGGACGACAAACAACTGCTGACTGAGTCTTTATTGAATGTCAACAGAAGGACTGTGCAACGCACAACAACGAAAATAAACAATCCACAAAGGGCTTCACTCCAGGTTCGGCATACGCTATCCACAAGGGCTTCTCTCCAAGTTTGGTTTACACCATCCACAAGGGCTTCACTCCACGAACCTCGACTCGACTCAGTCAACAGTTCCCCTCTCTCTCACACGCTCCTGCTTCTCACGGCGTTTTAACCTGTCTCCGCGCCAATCACTGGAATGAGAAACAGGTGTTCGTGATTTGTATCCAACCCTCTCACTTACCAAATGTCTCCCGCTATTCTCTCCGGTTGCAGACCTCGCTGAACCACGCCCCCCTCGCCACAGCATCGTTGAGAGGTTAAAAGGAATTGTGTCGTGTTATACCCGCCCAGAGCCATAGAAAGAGCTCTGTACCCGCCAATAGCGAGCAAGGTGGATAAGCTACTCTGTGATTGGTTCCCGCAAACGTGTAACAGATGCAGCAGAAATGAATGTACGGGTTTCCAGACTGAGTTGCCGGGCGAAATCAAATCGCCGGCAGATCAGGCTGGGTTTACCCAGTCTAGCTTAAAATACCAACAAATGTCAAACTGAATGTACATAGACTGTAATTTAGCAATCGAATATTTTTAGTTAAATTCTAAAAATGGCACGATCGACCTGGATACGAATCCACCTTTGGCCAAACTCGCTCTTCTCCCTTTTCCCATCACAAAACTGATCAGAAAAGCATTTATATTTAATAAAAATTAAGTGTTTAAAAATAAAATATTTATTGGGTTGCAATAGATTTGCTCCTCTCTGATTGGTTGCTGCCAACTCTCTCCGTTGCCTTAATTAGTTGCCGTGTCTCACCAGGTTGCCCGTTGACGGCAACATTGCCCAGCAACATTGCTCAAAAAGTTGCCTTGTGTATCATCACCTTGAGATGAGAAAACAAGAAATCGCAGCTGCCATTGTGTATCTGTTCTGTGGGAAATGATTATTGGAAGCATTTCAGATATTTCAATACCGAAAATTCAGTGTTTTGCACTACATTGCACTTTGTTTATTATTTCAGATGCCTTTTTAAAAGACTACAATTGAAAAGTGTATATATTATATATAAAATTTAATCCGCCAAAGTGGCGGGTAGGAGTGATTGAGTTACACGCATTTGCATTGAAACTTCACCACAGTGCTAATATGCAAAATCAAACATTAGAGACTGAATAATTCTCACAAAATGACTCAGTTAAAATATTTAATTAAATTAAAAGTACGAGATGAGGAGCTGCACATAGCAGGGACCCTTAGACCCCTGAGATCAGTTCACATGAGGCACGATGCCGATATCTGGACTTCAAAAGTCGACCTGTAGAACCCTGAGGAATGAAGCAATTACAGCAAACGCATGGCAAAGTGTCAAAAGCATTATGAAGTCAAACATATAATCATTGAAGACCTCTCTACAGAGGGGGGAATGCCTTTAGCTATGGATTTTCTCAGCACTGAAACACAAAGCCTTCAATGTCCGTGGCGGTGTGCCAGCCTATGACACACAGGCACTGAGAGGCCTTTCAATTAGCCGGTGATTGTAAGAGACAATGACACTTCTCCCTGTCTGAATGACCTGAGATCTATAGCTACGGCTGTCTAGGCACCAACAGACAAATTTACGTGCTCTGGGGAGTTGTGTCCTTTTGCAAAATGCCTGTTTTTAGAGAAAACCTCCAATTTTGGAGGATGGCGCATGACAAAATGGCATTCAACGAACGGCAATATGGAACAGACAGATAAAGGCCATAACCGTACAGTTTTATTGGTTTAACGAGGTTGTATTAGTCTCAGGTGTGTAGAATTAGAAAGAGAGCACATGCACAAGTGCTTATAGTATTAAAGAGAGAACACAATAACAAACAAGCAGCATTTTATAATCCCTTTCATGTCTTTGAAGTTGAATTTAGAGACTACATCAGAAGAAGAGAGCACACAGGAGAACTGATAAAAAAAAAACCTCAGTTATTGAGAGAAACAGTGGGTTAATGGAATATTTGTGGAATAGATATGTAAAAATTCTTCAGTTGAGTTATCTGAATTATTAATTAACTGCAGACCACCAACTAAACTTAAAACAGTCAATGACAAATTAAAAAAAAACAGTGTCAGTGTCATTTAAATCTAGTTTTAAACACATATGCTGAGTACTTAAAAATGTAGTCTTTGTATTCATGTTGATTTAATGTTTCAAAAAAGTTTCAGTTTAATAACTTTAAAAATCTGTAACCACCATTAAAGCATTAGTCCACTTTCAAATAAAATTTTCCTGATAATTTACTCACCCCCATGTCATCCAAGATGTTCATGTCCTTCTTTCTTCAGTTGAAAAGAAATGAAGGTTTTTGATGAAAACCTTCCAGGATTATTCTCCTTATAGTGGACTTCAATTGTCTCCAAATGGTTGAAGGTCAAAATTACAGTTTCAGTGCAGCTTCAAAGGGCTTTAAACAATACCAGATGAGGAATAAGGGTCTTATCTAGAGAAACGATCTGTCATTTTCTAAAAAATACAAATGTATATGCTTTATAAACACAAATGATCGCCTTGCAAGTGCTTCCGCTTTCCGTATCCTTTCCGTATTATGCTGTATGTCCTACACCTTCCCTATTCAACTTACGGAACGAACGCGGCGCCAGTTCCGTTTCTTCGTAAGTAGAATAGGGAAGGCATAGGATATACAGCATAAGCTTTTTGAAGAATATTGAAAGCAGAATGGTGGAAGCACTTGCAAGGCGATCACATGTGTTTATAAAGCATATACAGTTGTATTATTTTTTTTTAAGAAAAAGATCAATTGTTTCGCTAGATAAGACCCTTATTCCTTGTCTGGTATCATTTAAAGCTTAACTAAATACTAATTTTGACCTTCAACAGTTTGGAGGTCATTGAAGTCCACTATAAGGAGAATAATCCTGGAATGTTTATCAAAAACCTTCATTTCTTTTCGACTGTAAGAAAAAAAACATGAATATCTTGGATGACATGGGGGATTATCAGGAAATTTTCATTCAGAAGTGAACTAATCCTTTAATTCATCTTAAATATTTTACATTATTTTATTACTGTGATGAGCAGGGCGGGTGAGAGCCGTGTGGGAATGGTGCGAGGCCGGTGACGCGAGAGATAATGAGTCTCTCACGGAGGAGCTCCGGAAGCATAAAAGGAGGAGCGACGACAGTGAAGGACGAGAGAGGACCAGGCCTGGATATTATTTTATGTTTTATTATGTTTGTGTGGCCGGCAGATGTCCGCGAGGGTCTGCCGGCATTACTTTCGTTTTGTATTTGTTTATTTTGTAATTAAAGTTGTGTTGAACGTTCGCCGGTTCCTGCCCCCTTCTTCCTTATCTACGAACTTTGTTACATTGGTGCCGAAACCCGGGAGGAAGGAGGGATATGCTGTCGAAGAACCCTCGCTGGTGAGGGGGATCGCGGTGCTGCGGAGTTCGGGCTGCGCGGGAGTATGAAGACCGCGAGAAGCTGCCTGAGGTGGTGGTACTGGAGCCTTGTGAAAGGTGGAATGGAGACCCGGATGCCACGAGGTGGGGTGGCTGCCGTCATGGAGGGAGCGGAGGAGTGCCGTCGTCTGCCGTGGGCCGGAGCCTGCTGCCGTCCGCCATGAAGGGGAGAAGCAGGGGACGGTGGACTCGCTGCCGGCTGCCCTCAGCCGGAGGAGACATCGCCGGCCGCCAGGGGGCGGAGGAGGATCGAGTCGTCCACCGAGCGTCCAGTACCATCGCATGGCACTGCGAGGAAGAGCCTCTCGGCTGGCTGAGGACCGAGCGGCAGTGTGTCTGGGAACTGGACCAAGAATTTTCTCTTTTTCCTCTCTTCCCTCTCTCGTTCTGTCGCTCCCTGTGCTTCAGTCTCCTTTCTCTCGTCTCATCTGTCCTTACCCCCAGGTGCTGCGGCCACCAAGACAGGCCCTGGGGAGGAATAGAGCGCAGTCTTGGGAGTACCCCCCAGCCTGCGAGGGGCGATGGGGGTATGTGGCGAGCAGGGCGGGCGAGAGCCGTGAGGGAACTGCGCGAGGCCGGTGACGCAAGAGATAATGAGCTCCACCTGCGAAGCACACCGGCCTTGAGTCTCTCACGGAAGAGCTCCGGAAGCATAAAAGGAGGAGCAACGACAGTGAAGGACGAAAGAGGACCAGGCCTGGATATTATTTTATGTTTTATTATGTTTGTGTGGCGGTATTACTTTCGTTTTGTATTTGTTTATTTTGGTATTAAAGTTATGTTTAATGTTCGCTGGTTCCCGCCTCCTCCTTCCTTATCTACGAACTTTGTTACAATTACCTTATTATTTTTTTGGGGGGGACTCGCACCACGTGATTTTTTTTTTTTTTAGTTTTACTCTTAATTTTACTTTACCTTGGTTTGTCAAAAACGTCAAATTATTTATTATTTTAGGAGACTTATTGGCCTTTTCACACAGTCATGAGGTTCTTTAAAGTTCCTATCATATCATTTCCTGTTTAGTTTGTTCCTCTGCATGTTGGTTGCACCACATGACTTTGATTTGAGGACATAGCTTTTTCGGTAACACTTTACAATTAGGTTTCATTTGTCAACATTTAGATAACATGAGCTAAAAATAAATAATACTTCTACAACCTTTATTAATCTTTATTAATGTTATTTTTAAGTTCGAAAATTGAATTTGTTAACATTGGTAACTGCACTCTGAACTAACATGAACATGAATATTTATATATACTATATTTATAAAACTTAATAAATGCTATAAAAATATATTGCTTATTGTTAGTTCATCTTAGTTAATGCATTAACTAGTGCTAAAAAATGAGACCTTACTGTAAAAGTGTTACCGATTTTTCAGTTATTTAGATTCGCTGAGCAGTGAATCAGTTATGCCTTTTTTCCCTTTAAGAAATGAAAATATTGTCAAGATTTTCTTTTCACTCTTGACACTTTTACTCAATGTTTTAAAATGTACTTCATTTAATTCAGAACTCAGAAAGCATGTCACATAGGAGATGTATTCAATTCATGAATTGCATTTTAATGTGTTTAAAGAAAAAAGCATCCAAAATGCAAAGCAAATATGTTACATTTGAGAGAGGTAAAGCAGGTCCCGCTTCTGTATGACCTTGTAAATTGCTCTGTGGTGCTCCAGCAACCAGACGGAATCTCCAGACATACTTGTGTCATGTTAGCACGTGTCAACGGACCTGTTAATATTTAACGCGTGAAGCGCACGCGATTCCCACTAAAATCATCTACAAACACGGCCTGGTATAGCTTCTCAACCTCTTTCATCAACTCGCTATCGAATTCATAGACAAAACAACAGGATGTTTCAGCAGGAATTGAAATGGAAACAGAAACCTGAGGAAAAAGTAATGAGCTGCCATTGGGAAGGTCGATGCCTGGCTGCACAAAGAGATAGAAGGGGCAAACAGTAGCAAAGGGAAAGTAGGTCGGCAGCGGTGAGGGAATAGGTGAGCTTTAACCTTCCTCTTTGCAGGAGTGGAGATGAGTGCCCTCAGTAGGGTCATGGGCAAAACACGAGGGGAATGTTAAACACAAGTACCCCGCAGAGCACCGACCATGGCCAACAAGATCACACCACACATACTGCTAATGTGCTGTGACCATTCTCTCGCTGATGAGGTGACTTCTGGGAGATGTGCTTGCCACACGCAAATTTAATCACTGCACTATGGACTGTTTCAGACTAAAAAGGTAAATGTGACTTTAATTATTTCTTGTGGTTTTATATCTCATATGCCTCATGTAGGCCTACACTACTGTTTAAAAGTTTGGGGTTGGTAAGAGGCATTTATTTAATAAAAAATACAGTAAAAATATTGTGTAATATTGTGAAATGTTTTTACAATTCAAAATAACTGTTTTCTATTTTAATATATTTTAAAATATAATTAATTCCTGTAATGGAAAAGTTAGCAACATTAGTCTTCAGTGTCACATGATTCTTCAGAAATAATTCTAACATGCTGATTTGGTGCATTTCTTCTTATTATCAATGTTGAAAACAGTTGTGCTATTTTTTGTGAAGGCCATGATACACTTCTCTTAAAGGGATAGTTTACTCAAAAATGAAAATTGTTCCTTGATTTACTCACCCTCAAACCATCCTAGGTGTATATGACTATCTTCTTTCAGACAAACACAATCAGAGATATATTTAAAAATATCCTTAGTCCTCCAAGGTTTATAATAGTTGTGAATGGCAGCCCAAATTTTGAAGACAAAAAAATGCATCCATATATATATATATATATATATATATATAATAGGCCATAATAAAGGCCTTCTGAAGCAAATCGGTGTGTTTGTTTAAAAGTGCCATAGAATGTCCATTTCACAAGATGTAATATAAGTCTACGGTGTCCCCAGAATGTGTCTGTGAAGTTTCAGCTCAAAATACCCCATAGATTTTTTATTATACCATGTTCTAACTGACTATTTTGGAGTGGCATTAAAAATGCTCTGATTTGGTGTGTGTACACCTTTAAATGCTCATGCTTCCCGCCCCCAAGCTCGCGACTCCAATAAACATGGCATAAATAATAACAAAGTTCACACAGCTAATATAACTCTCAAAATGGATCTTTACAAACTGTTCATGTTGCAGCATATCAGATCACATAAGTGGCATGTATTTTGTGGATGTTTGCTAAAATTCGATTCTGAATGAGTTTGATAGTGTGTTGCACGGCTAACGATGGTGTTTGAGGCTCACTTTATGTCATTTCCATGTACTGAACACTTGTTATTCAACTATTCCAAGGTAAATTCAATTTTCAATTCTATTGAACCTTTAAGACATATATCCTTATTTAAAACGTTATAAAGTAAAATAACAAGCTTCTGATGCAACAGCCATACGCATTCCCACCAGAAGCTTGTTATTTTACTATAAAGTTTTAAATAAGGTTATTTTTCTTAAACAAACTCATCGATTCGCTTCAGAAGGCCTTTTTTAACCCCCTGGAGTAATATGGGTTCATTTTTTATTTTTATTTTTATGGATGGATGCTTTTTTTTGTCTTCAAAATTTGGGGTACATTCACAACCATTATAAATCTTGGAGGACTAACGATATTTTTAAAGATATCTCTTGTGTTCGTCTGAAAGAAGATACGTCATATACACCTAGGATGGTTTGAGGGTGAGCAAATCATGGGATAATTTTCATTTTTGGGTGAACTAACTCTTTAAGATTCTTTGATAAATAGAAATCTCGAAAGAACAGCTTTGATTCAAATTAGAAATGTTTAATTTATTGTCACTTTAGATTTTATGCATTTAATGCATCCTTACTGAATAAAAATATTAATTTCTTTCAAAAAAAAAAAAAAAAACTTACTGACCCCAAACTTGACTTTATTTCTCACAATTGTATTTCGAAGTGTGCCTTCATGTCTTAGAATGTGACTCCAAAAAAAAAAAAAAATCTCAAATTGTGAGTCAGAATTTGACTTTTTATTTAAAACTCACAACACTCATCTGTTTTATTTTTTACTCACAATTTATTTTCTACCTGCAGTATTGTGTAATTGTCTATTTATGCAGATTGTTTGCAGGTGTCTGGGTTACAGAGATATGTTCTACAAAGCTTTAATAACTTGCAAGCCATTTGTTCACTATATACTTCACACAAATTTTAGACAAGCGTTGTGCATGCTTTAGAAAAGAGGTTTGCTCAAATTTTCCAAAAAGATTCCAGATGTCCATAGTTATAATTTAAATACTTTCATAGAATCCAAGAAATACATAATGTGACCTTCCACAAGACATATAACAGTGACATCCTCAAATTATTCACTGCTATTACTTTTCAGTAAGGTGTTTTGTGCATTGCTCTTTTGAAGGCTGCATGAAAGCACCTGTTGATGTGATAAAGGAGTGAAAAGCGAAGGTTAAGATGAGCACTTGCTTCTGATTTGGTTGAGGGGGGGTCCAGTTCTTAACAGCAGCTCCTCCTTAGCCCAGCCATGCGGGATCATCAAAGACTCACTGCTTTGATCTGCTCTTCAAAAGCCTTCACTGGCCTCTTGTCAGTGTCTGCTTTGCTGGTAGTTTAGGCTCTGTGCCACTGCTGTTAAAATGGCCCAATTAATTCACTACAATCTCTATAGTGAGCTCATATTTTCAGTGGTTTCAAAAAAAAAAAAAAAAAAAAATCTGTTATGCTGATTTTGGGAGTATTCATTTAGAAAGATTTAGGGAATTATTTGCATTTGGCATCCATCTAGATGTTTTGACAATGTAATCCTTTGAATGGACAAACGTTCAGACTAAATCAGACTGATACAGATCAATTTTTGTACAGCTGGCAACATTAGGTAAGTTTATGGATTGTCCGAAACTGACCTAACATAGTCTGACTTGGGAAGAAGCAGGCGAGTGACACGGAAAGGCTCTTTATGGAGTCAGGGGAGTTGTCTTTCATTGTGCTTGACTGAAGATGTTGAAGTGTCTGATGCTGACAAGGATCCATTAGGGAGCCTGGCCTCTCCTCAGTATGGGAGAGTAAAGAAAGGAACTGAGTTCTTTCTCCATCAACTTTGTCTCTCTTTATTGCTCTCTCTTTGTTTCTCATTCTTTTGGTCTAGCTGTAATTCTCTGTCATATCAGGCAGCCTGTGAAGTTGCTACTCAAGGACATTTGACAATTCCTTCTGTGATTGAGGCTAATAAGGCAAATCTCTTTCTCTCCAATATCTAACAGTGTCTCAAGGGAGTGTCTCTCTTTACATAGAATATTACGTGGATTCCACCATAGAAACTCATTGAAAATGCTTCATTATTAGGTCAGTTCCTGCTGGAAAAGTGAATATGGGGAACAGGTAAGAACAAGTTTGTGTAGAAAATCTTTAAAGTCCTACATAAGCGTCCTGGGCCCTCATTTATCAACAGTGCGTAGAAAAGGTTCTATATTTTGTCCAACGAATGAAATTTAGAATGTGCCTAAGTACAAGAAAATCCACATTTATCAAACGTGCGCACACAGTTCTTACGCACATGATTAAGCAATCATTGTTGATAAATCCCACATGTGCGTAAGTACCATGCTCTTCATGTTCAAGGTCATTAGCATTCGGAAACGCCTCCAATTAACCATATATGGTGACAAAACTTCCCTTTAAAAATCACGTGATTGTGTTTTTTCCTTAGCGCAATAATGGCAAAGAGAGCTCTTGCCAAGCAGATCAGCATGATCTTGGAAAACGATAAAATAAAATAAAGATAAAGTTTACTTAATTTTACTTTTACAAGTTTTTGCACACATAGACGATTTAAGTAAACTTCAAATATGGATTTAAGTTACTCAGCTAAGATAATCTTGTTCCCTCTTCAGGGAACCAAATTTACAGTCGTTACTGAGGCATTCCCTTTCAAGGGAACTCATGCAGCATCGTATGTTTATGACACTATGGGAACATTAATACCCACTGTGCCATGCTGACCAGTGATTGTCTAGTGTGAATCCTGTTTGGAGCACAACTAAGACTGCAGCAACTGGGAACCTGGAGTGGAGCCAAGGTCAAGGTCATAAAACCTGACGAATGTGTGCGGAGAGGATCAGCCTGCCACCGCACATATGTCATGAAGAGAAGCCCCAGAAATTAAGCCTTTTGAAGCTGCCATACTCCTAATAGAATGGGCCTGAACTGCCAAAGGAGAGGGCTGACCGATTCAAAAGCAAATGAAATGAACTACCCACTTGCTCATTGTTTGCTTAGATGCTGGATACCCCTTTCTGGGGGACCCAAAGAAAAAAAGCCTTCACTATAGCAGGTGCAAACTCCAAACACGAAGGGGAAACCGAAAGGGTTTGTAAATCTCCAATTCTTTTGAGAGATGTAATGACCAACACTTTTTTTTTTTTAAACCTCCTCAATAGGCTCAAAGGAAGCAGCCAAAAGGCCCTGCAGTTCTACAGACAAATACCATGCCAGAACCCTTGTGTGAGCTACAGGCCTAAGCCTCAAAGCGCCACGGAGGAAACAAGATACTAATGGGTCTCTCCCCAAGTTACACCACCGAAAGTAGTGTGGTAAGCAGCTTTAGCCACCACATACACCTTTAGCATAGAAGGGGATAACCCTGCAGAGAAACGTTCTTTGCAGAAACTCCAGCACTGTACCAACTAGGCAGTTCACTGGGTCTAAATGATGAATCTCACACCATGAAAAGAACAATCTCCATTTAAAAGCTTAAAGTTTCCTTGTGGAAGGAGCTCTGGAGTGAAGAATTGTCTCAACAACATCAGTTGAGAGACCAAGCCTCTATGAGATGGGCCCCCTCAGGGTCCACACCCACAGCTTCCATAACTCTGGACGGGGGTGAAATATTGACCCCCCCGCCTGAGATAGAAGGTCCCTCCTGATCAGAATCTCTAAAGGGGAGCCATCTAGGAGGGAAAACAGGTCCGAGAACCAAACTTGAGTTGGCCAAAGAGGAGCCACTAACAACAGACGAGCACCCTCTCGGCTCTCTCCAGAACTTCCTGGAGCAAAGCAATACAGGGGAAAGCATACAGACGTAGCCTCGGCCATGTCTGCACCATTGCATCCAACCCCAGGGGAGCTGGATGCATTAGAGAGAACCACTGCGGTCAGTGTGTCCTTTCCTGAGGCAAAAATATTCCCACTTCCGCTAGGCTGTACCTCTTCCATATGAGACCCACAACATTGGGGTGAAGTCTCCATTGTCTCTGCAGAATGTCTGCTCCTGATTTAGGCATCCAGGGATACATGCTACTCTCAGCAATAACAACCACGAATGTATTGTCTCACTGGACCAGAACATGATGTCCCCTTAGATCTGGGAAAAGAATTTTCAATGCCAGAAAAACAGCCATCATCTCTAGGCAATATATATGATAGATGATGGCACTTCCACAGACCCCGAGTTGAGCGGCCCTCCAGGACTGCCCCTAACCTTTGAGAGAAGCATCTGTTGTAAGCATCACGCAACACAACAAGGAGCTCCCAACACTGGACCTTGGGACAAGAACCAGGGTTTCTTCCACATCGTCAAGGTATGGAGACATCTGCTTGTAACCTTGAGATTGTGTGGAACGGACTGCCCCTCGGGGAAAACCCCCTGGTCTTGAGCCACTGTTGTAGGGGCAACAGGCCAAAAGGTATTACGTTGGCTTCTGCTGCCATCAGACCCAACAGTCTTTAAAACTGTTTGACAGTATGTGACTGGCCTAGCTTCAGTTCTTTTACAGCTGAGAGGATTACATCTATGTGTGCAGGAGACAAAAGTGCCTGCATCATCATAGAATCCCACATTACACCCAGAAAGGTGGTTCTCTGTGTTGGAGAAAGCACTCTTCTTGGCATTCAGCCTCAATCCCAGATCTTTCATATCAGTGAGAACAACATCTCAGTGTTGAACCATCAAGCACTCTGATTGAGCTATTATCAACCAATCGTCAATGTAATAGAGGTCTTCACGGGTCCAAAAGTTCATACCCGAACCCGAAGAGACCCGTAAATGTGCTACACGGAACCGACCCGGCCCGACTGTTATTCTGAAAGTTGGACCCGAACCCGTGCAGAACCGAGAAATGCCATAAATGTACTACCCGGACCCGTCTAAGATGGACCCGAACCCGACCGGACCCGTCTGGACCCGATCGGCACATAGGTCTATTCCTCAGCAAATTGCTATTAATAAGTCAATAAACAAGTTGCAAAAATAAAACGTGTTGTCTTACCTAATATTAGTAGGCTATAGCTTTCTCCCTTGTACCTGACTGTGATGCACTTGCCAAGAAAGTTCATCCGTTATTCCTCTCTTGCCGATTGAAATGCTTAATCCACTCATTATTCCAGCTTTAAAAGTGACCAATGCGACTTTGCAGTTTTGCATTATTTCGTTGTATCTCGAGACTCGATTCAACTCACATAATAAAATAACTTTGAGTGTTTGCCCTTTTGAACTATAATAACGATTGCTTGTTCAGTGACATGGCCGCTGACGTTAGCATACTTATTTGCGGTCATTTCTGTGCTTTCTGAGCCGAGTCTGACCAAAACTTTAGATATAACAAGACGGCATAATGTTATTATAAAAATAAGAGAAAGAAAGTGTGCTCGCATGAGACATGCGTGTTAGCTGGAGCAACCTGAAACATACGCTTTAAGCGTCACAGTTTCGACATTCGTGTGATAGTTCATATTTTGTTAATGATTTGAAATAGGCTATGTTATTTAAATGTTATTTTTTTGCGAATGTGCAAGGCTACAAGCAGTTCTTGAGATTTGAAGTTTGTTTGCATTACTGTTGCACACGATAGGAATAGGAAAACTCGATGATCACCGTTCGCTTGCATTAACTCCGCCCGCTCTGCTTCTGATGGCCAAGTATGGGTCTCTGCGGAACAAAAGAGGGGTGTCTCCCAATTTTGGGGTGTTTTCTAACTGAGAGAGGTGTTTATAACAATCCAACCAAAAAAGTACGGAAGCCGGGATATGCGTTTTTTTTAAAGTACGAAAGGCCATTCATCATTATTTTTTTTTTTTCTTGTTTTCTTATGATTACAACTACTTTTTTAATGTTTAGATCCCGAGAAACAATTATGTCGAGATAATGAAAAATAAATAAAATATTGCTGCATGCTCGACTTCCGTAACAAGGAAAGTATGCATTTTTCCCGAGTGCTTGCCTAGATATATGGAAACATTTTACTATAATACATTCATTTATTTTGAAGAGTATGAACTATTTTACAGGACCTGTAGCTTATAGCTCGAGAGGGCGAAATATATATGATTTATGCAAGTTTTATTAGCCTACTCCGTTTTTTAGTGCTAGTTATTTATTTATTTTATTATTATTATTTTGCATAAACTAGCCTACGAATTATAATGACACGGGATGTAATTTTGTCACAATGGCTATATATTTTACATAGACAAATAGTCATTTGTCTGAACTTATCCAATCGGCGTCATTTGGTTGGACATAGGGTTTAAGAATACTATAGTAATTGATAGTAAATAGTGTTTTTGAACCAGTAAATATACTATATAGTATTTACAACACTTGTTAATTATTGCTACAGCATAGGCTGTAGTCCTTTAGTTTGTACTATAGTTAACTGCGTGTACTGTAGTATAATATAGTTTAAAGAAAACATAGTACAGTATTGGGTAACGTAATTTGTTAATTACTATAGTTGTTATATTACCACAGCAATAGCCTTTAGAATTACCACAACAAATTAATTCAAGTATGGTTCAAAAACACTATAGTACGTACTATAAATTACTACGGTATTTTTTCACCTCACCTTTTTCACCTCAAATAGTTTCTTAAGGCTAGATCCTTCTTGTGCTACAAGTCTTGTTTAATAATTGATGCTCTTCAATATGAATAACACAGAAGAGCAGGCACGCGATCAACAGCCTATTTAATTTAATCTCTCGCATGCCAAATTTCACGTGCATAATACCTTCATCATAAAAGCTATATAGTATTATATATATTATATATAATATTAAAATGACATAACCACTGAACTATATCAACAGACAAGCAGAGAGAATACGTAGGCTAGACAGTGTTTGTTTTTTATAGGCTATCAACCACAGAAACACATGACTGCCACAGCGTGTATAAGCTTTATATGCATTAAGACTACTGACTTACTGACCTTGTGTAAACTTAAAAAAAAAAAAAAAAGTGTTAACCTGAAATTATGACTCTGAAGACTTTAAACTTTATAATCATTTTATTGACCACAGACTGTAGCCACAACCTAACGGCAAAACTAAATCAAGTGACTAACAGATACATCAAATAGAATAGCGAATGTTAGCTAATAATAGTTATCGCTAGAAGTGAGTGGTAGAATGCTTGGAGCTTTTTACGAGCTAGCAAGCATAGTCACACAAAATAAACATTAAACAACTGTTAAACAACTTAAAAAATACACTTACATTCATATACAATACATATATCTTATTGTTTTTGTGGAAATATCACACTCGATTTGAGCAAATCAGGTAAAGAGGTTGAAAAACACCTATTTCCGTGTGACAACACCCCAAAGTTGGGAATCGCCCCTTTTTGTTCCGCAGAGACCTCCTTCTCCTGATGGCTGGGGTCACTCGTGTTTTTTCACCTTATTTCCCGGCTCATACTTTGCAAGTTACAAAACACGCACAGCGCTGACTGACTCCCAATACGGCCGGGTGATCTCCGAATCAAATCGGCTCGGGTATACACACAATGTTAATCAGACCCGGGAACCGAAGTAATAGATTAGGACCCGACCCGGACCCGGCTGACCATTTAAAATATAGTCCCGAACCCGTACGGGTCCCGGGTCCTCGGGTCTCGGGTCTTCTTTGTAGACCTCTACAATGTAATTCAACACGCAGCATCCATGCATTTTGTCAAAGTGGTTGTGTGAAAAGGAAAAAAACCTATACTGGTATGCTTTGCCCCTGAAAACAAACCTGAGGAACTTCCTGTGTTGAAGGATGGATATATAGAAGTATGCATTTTTGAGGTCTATCCTGACAATCCAGTCCTCAGTTCTGAGTCATGATTTGCTAAGTTAACGGATGCAACCACCATCCTTCTTTGGAACGATGAAATGTGACACATGACACATTTAGCAGAAGTTTCCACGCTGCCAGATAGTCTACTAAGGGAACCAGTCTCTCGAGACTGGACTCTGGTGTACTTCAAGTAGTCAGCTCGATGCCCTGAAGTGTATTCCCGAGAGGGAACAACTCAACTGACCCCTCTAATAACCTCACATCAGAGGTGTGACTCATTGGGAACCGCTGCGCCCTGAAGTTACAAGTCATGATGCACCGGAAATGACAACAGATTTTCCTCTGTATTGTGACGCACATCAGAGTGTAAAAGATTAAAATGCAATTCTATATAGAATATAGAAAAAATAATTTAATTCTAAAGACACACACACACACACATATATACATATACATATATACATATATATATATATATATATATATATATATATATAAGTATGTGAACCACTTGCAGAATCTGTGAAAATGAGAATTATTTTAATAAAATAAGAGGTGCATGCATGTTATTTTTTGTTTAGTACCGTCCTGAGTATATTTTACATAAAAGATGTTTGCATTTAGTTCACAAGACAAAAAAATAGCTGAATTTATTAAAATAACCCCATTCATAAGTATGTGAACCATTGATTCTCAATACTGTGTGTGGTTACCTGATGATCCACGACTGTTTTTTTGTTTTGTGATGGTTGTTCATGAGTCTCTTGTTTGTCCTGAGCAGTTAAACTGCATATTTGAACCCTTTCCAGCAGTGGCTGTATGATTTTGAGATTCATCTTTTCACACTGAGGACAACTGAGGGACTCAAACACAAATAATGAAAAAAGGTTCAAACATTCACTGATGCTCCAGAAGGAAATATGATGCATTGAGAGTCGAGGGGTGAAAACTTTTGAATTCAAATATCAAGGTAAATTGTACTTAATTTTTCTGCTGGGAAACATGCAAGTATCTTCTGTTGGTTCCGAAGGGCAGTACTAAATGAAAAACAATGATATTTAAACAAAATAAGAAAAATTGTGACATCTTCATCCTGTTCAAAAGTTTCCACACCCCGACTCTTAATGCATCGTGTTTCCTTCTGGAGCATCAGTGAATGTTTGTACCTTTTTTAATAGTTGTGTTTGAGTCCCTCAGTTGTCCTCAGTGTGAAAACACAGATCGCAAAATCATTCAGTCACTGCTGGAAAGGGTTCAAATATGCAAAAGATGGTGGAAAACTGAAGAATCTGCAGGACCTGGAGGATTTTTCTGAAGAACAGAGCTCAGTTTAACTGCTCAGGACAAACAAGAGACTCATGAACAACCATCACAAAACAAAAAAACAGTCGTGGATCATCAGGTAACCACACACAGTATTGAGAATCAATGGTTCACATACTTATGAAGGCTTATTTTAATAAATTCAGCTATTGTTTTGTCTTGTGAACTAAATGCAAAAATCTTTTATGTAAAATATCTTACTTTAGGACAGTACTAAACAAAAAACAACATGCATTTTTTGCTATCCCTCTTATTTTATTAAAATAATTCTCATTTTCACAGATTCTGCAAGTGGTTCAAATACTTATATATTATATATATATATATATATGTATATGTATGTGTGTGTGTGTGTGTGTGTGTGTGTGTGTGTGTGTGTGTGTGTGTGTGTGTGTGTGTTACTGCAGCGAAACGCGACTGTCTTTATGAATGAATAATTTAATCATTAACTTATCGTTTAAAAACACTAATGAATTTAGAAATGAAAACATTTTTTTTATGCTTGAATCATTGAATCATTCACTCAGCCGATTCATTCAAAAACACTGAGACGGAGCAAATATAGACAAAACTTCTGGCAATACTGTATCAAAAATGTAAGTTAATTCTTGTTTATTAGAGATATCACACTTGCAATCGTGCGGGTACAAGGTCAGGTCCATTTTAGTGAGGTTTGTCCATTGAAGTATTAATTCTCCACCTGCCAGTTTCTTTGAAAGGCATCATTTCTAAGGATTGAGGTCTGAGTTTAGCAAACTGTCTGACATGTGTGTCACTGTGTCTCTGCAGCTGGTGATGTGATTATGACTTTGTTGTAATAACAGAGAAACCCGTGTTTTGACAGGGCTGTGAAACTGTGTGCCTGATAGGTTTGCATTCTACAGTCTGAGGAACATCAGAATTTATGACATGAGACTCCACTGATGTGTTTGAGAATTAAATTAAAACTATAACAGGCTAGTTGATATTCCAAATATACAGGCGGCCACTTATTTTAGCATGAAGTCACAAAATTCTTGCGATTGTACAATCTGTACAATGTTGTTACAATAGATTTTTTTTCATGTGCATATCCTATAATTAATTGCAGGAGGGGAGCCAAGTTATACATGTGGTCAGTTATGGATACATTGCTTGTGCAAGTCAAGAGCAAAATAAATGACAGAAAAGAGGAGTAGATCTAGTAGCACAGGGAGTCAAAGAGACCACTTACAAGAAAATGGCCCACTTTTCTTAATGCAGTGGTTTTGCAAAAAGCAAGCTCTGTTGCAACACACACTGACAATAAATATTCTCGTCAAGTGTGGTGTCCTTGTGGATTGACAGCACTGTGTAAAATGATAATGTGATTTTGCTGAGGTTGTCTCAAAACAGCCTCACTGTCTTTTTCACAATCTCTTAATGATGCCACTTAAAGGCAATTATACACAAGCAATGATGCAGACGACTAAACACTGCAGTATTCATAGCACAGGCTTTAAAATCGTCAAGCTCCTCCTCAGACATAATAGCAGACCATTATCTTCCTCAGGTGGACTATTTTTTGTGTTACGTGCTGAAGAGTTCCAATCTATGTAAAGGCCAAACGTGTGGGCTTTGTAAGGAATTCTTTACCTGTTTTGTTGTTGTTGTTGTTGTTGTTGTTTTGTTCTTTTTCAGAATGAAATGACACGTGTGTTTTTTTTTTGTTTTTTTTTTTTTTTCACTCAGCGAGTAGCTTAACGTTTATTCTATGTATCTTTTGTAAATAAAATATGGCAGTGGTTTAAACTAGGGAAATCATGGCTAACGTGAATACCCTAAACAGTTTTTCCTTCAGAAAACTTTACAGACATTAGTGGATTAATCTGTATTTATGTACAAAAGGTATCAACAACAAAACCTCTTTTTATAAGCTAATAACCAGTGATGCAAATTGTTTGAATCAGTTAACCAAAAATACTTATTCAAATTTGTTTACCAAATTTGCTCTTTATGCAGTTTACATAACCATTTTTGTGTTTAATTGGTCATTCAATCATTAAAAATAGTTTGAATTTTTTTTTTTTTAAAATCTACCAGAAAAGTCAGATATCAGAAAATGAACCCTAAGCATTTTCCTCACTTTTGTCAAACATAACATATTAGGGGACCTGTTACCACATTTTAAATAAAAGCATGATTGCAAGATAAAAATTCTAATTTATTGTTTCAATTAAACCTTTTTAAGTTGCAGACATTAATTTGTTGAGTTCTGTTGACTTAATAATGTTGATCATTACATCAACTTAATATTGTCTGTAATTTAAACTCACATTTCTGTGTTAATTGGCTTTAAAAAAAAAAAAAAAAAAAAGGTTGTAGTAACTTAATTAAATTGTCTTAATACCTTCAGAAATTAGGCAGTGGATTTCAAGTTCCTAGCATGCATTGTATAGGACTGGATAAGGAGAAATTAAATGTTAATTTATTTGTTTTTAGTGAAGGGAAAGACCTGTTAGTGTTTAATGCTGTTATGTTTGACATTTAAAAAAGTTTCTGTAATGCTTAAGTTTTTGTGGTTCCCATTGTGCTGAAGAGTAGATACATGAAGGTAAACACTACATTGACTCTAAAAGTAATGACTGCACTAATGCCGGTGACAAGTAATATCTTATTCATTCACTAAATATACATCCTAAATAAGTTACATTTAGCATGTGCTATGGTAACTGTGGGTTTGAACTGAAATATATAAGATTAATTGGTTCCGAGGCTACAACTCTGGTATTGGAGTGACTTGATTTTTTTTTTAATCAACTTAAAAATTTGTATTTATGCTACTAATTATTAAGTTTTTCTAACTCAATGTAGCTGGATGGTTAAACGTAAATTGACTCAAAGTTGTCATAACTCAAAAAAAATTGATGCAAACTGAGAAAATGTTTTTGTTGTTAAGCCAACACATTATTTTTTAGAGTGCACTTATTGTTATTATTTCACTTGAACTGTCCAAATGAATCAAACTGAATTATTTCAGACCTTTTTTCCATGATCATTTCGCATCCAAAGAGTGAATTATTCTCAAAACTATTTTTGGTAATTGTAAATAGCTGATAGAAAACACAAATTACATGATTGTTGGAACCACTGATCATTACTTTCAAGCTATGGAAATAAATTAAGAGGGTCAATAATGTCATTGCATCATTTTAATTGTATATGGCCATTAGTAATTCATAATCATTCATAATCCTTTCACCATTTTTATCTTCTTTTGTGAATTAGGCTGACTTACATGCCCCTTCTACATTGTATGATTTAAATGTTTAGTTGAATCTCATACAGATTTAAAACAGCAAGTTTTTCTTGAACTGACTGTAATCGTTCCAGCATTGAAATTCAGCATCACAGTTCGCACTCAAATCTTATTGTGTCTTTGAAAGCAGTTACTTATTTCAAAGGGGCGAGGCTTCAGTCACCGATTTGTTCACTTAAAAGTTTCATTCAAAAATACTGATTCCTTCAATTAAAAAAAAAGCAGGGAAAAAAATGTAGAAATCTATGGCTGTAACATTTTTATGACATGACCTTGTGAGTCTGACACCGCCAATTACTGGAAAGGCCCAGTTCAGATGTGCTGTCTCTCTCCTTTAATCAACCACAGTTGTTTTATTCACTTTATCAGTGTTCATTAAGAAGCTCTGGCTAATCCACCTTTGCCTTGTCTTAATTCAACTCTCTCATTTATTTCCAATCAGTTGCTGGTCTCAGAGCTGTCTTGCATTTAGTTAAATCTCAGCTAGCGGCATCCCTCACAATGAGACTCGTGGTCAGAGTCTATTAGAGTCTGACCTCTCCGTATCACTGTGGATGTTAATTACATCCTCACACACACACACACACACCCACTCTGGCTGTCCCTCATATGAAGGTATCGACTGTCTGGTCACTCAGAATGGTAAATGTCCACAGATCTATGAAATCGAGGTCACCTTCATTTTAGAAGACTGTTGTAATCTTCTTTCACTCAGGTCTGAGCTGTCTGTCAGCTCCCTGCATTCAGACTGGGAATAACTTCTTTGACTTTAATCTGTACTGGGGAATTGCACATTGCATTGCCTTGATGGAACTGCCATTTTCACATGTTCTCTATCTCCCATACAGATTTGTGCACGTCACACACACACTTAGACAAATAAACGGAGAGTAGGATGTGTGTCTCTCACTAACTGGAGAGCGAGTAAACTGAGCTGGAGAAACAAGATTGCTACTCTGCGTTTGTGTCCATGACCTTCTATTTCTCTTCTGCCCCCATCAGCTTCAGTACAGAGCCACTTGCTGCCTCACCCATACGCAGAGCAATCTCACAGAGAGAAGGCGAAAAGCTGACCTTTGATCCAGGACAGAATTCAATTTGGGTAAAAGACCTTGGTGGCATCAGCTTTCTATGGGATCTCGCCACTGCGAGATATATAAACAGGCCAGAGTGATGGATACCCATGAGATTTTTCGGCAACCAGGATAGTGTTATGATGGCAGACAAGGGTATCCGATATATATTGTTATAGCTGAGGCAGGAATGTGGCGTGCTTAAAGGCAGTGTTGGGTGTAATCAAAGACATATATATAGAAAGACTGTGCACACAGATTACTATGAACTGGAGAGGAATTAGTCCCACCTTCTAAATAAGTGACATGAGGTGTGGCGTCCCATACTCTGAATTTGTGCTCTGCATTTCACCCATCCAAGTGAACACACACCCAGAGCACTGGGCAGCCATTTTTGCTGCGGTGCCCGGGGAGTGATTGGGGGTTGGGTGCCTTGCTTAAGGACACCTCAGTTGTGGGTAATGAGAGTGGAAGAGGACGCTGTTCATTCACTCCCCTCGCCCACATTTCCTGGCGGTACTGAGACTCAAACCCGCAACCTTCAGGCTACAAGTCTACGGAAGAGGTTTAGGGCCAAGCAATAATAAAAAAATAAAACCATCTCGAGATTAAAGTTATTAAATTTCGAGAAAAAACTTGTTAAATTTAGAGGAAAAAAGTCTAAATAAAATATCGAGAATAAACTTGTTAAATTTCGAGAAAAAAGTCGAGATAAAATGTTGAGAATAAACTCGTTAAATTACGAGAAAAAAACTCGTTAAATTACGAGAAAAAAGTCTAGATAAAATGTTGAGAAAAAAGTTGTTAAATTACGAGAACAAATTCGTTAAATTATGAGAAAAATGTCATTAAATTTCGAGAAAAAAAAGTCGAAATAAAATGTTGAGAATAAAGTCATTAAATTATGAGAAAAGTCATTAAATTTCGAGAAAAAAAGAGAACGAATTTGTTCTCATAATTTAACAACTTTTTTCTTGTAATTTAACGACTTTATTCTCAACATTTTATCTCGACTTTTTTTCTCGAAATTTAACGACTTTTTTCTCATAATTTAATGACTTTATTCTCAAGATTTTATCTTGACTTTTTTCTCGAAATTTAACAACTTTAATCTCGAGATGGTTTTATTTTTTTTATTATTGCTTGGCCCTAATCCTCTTCCGTACAAGTCCGACTCTCTAAGCTGTAAAAAAAATTCTGTAGTTTTTACAAAATAATTTTGGCAGCTGTGGTTGCCAGAATAATTTTGTAAAAAAAAATACAGAAAAACTGTAAACACATTTACAGAACAAACTGTAAATTTTGCAGTATAAAACTGTAATTTACAAACAAGAAAATTTGATTGTAAACCAGTAAATTTGTACGTTTAACATATACTGATACTGACAACCACAATAATGCAAGTGGTAAAAGAGAAAGCCACATGAAAAATCATAGTTCATCACAAGTAGCTTTTCCACGAGCTGAAGTACTAATATAAAGAAGGTGCAAAGAGTCATTTACGCAAACGCAAAACACCATCATGGTAACCCACAATACTTAAATAATGCAATAAACTTTCATTAAACAACAGGAGATGTAACATAAAACCCTAATGTACATAACTGATAACAAAAACTATTAAGAAACATGATTATTTAAACAAATAATCACAGGGAATTGTGGGAATATCAGTTTACAGTTTTTTACTGTAAATTATACATTGATTTGTTCTATTTTACTTCTAAAAAATTTACAGCATTTTACTGTGAAAATTACATAAAATGTCTGGTAAGAGCTTTTACAGTTTTTCCCTGTACATAGTACGGGAACTTACTGTTAACCTATTTACACGTTTTTCCATAGCGTTTTTACAATATTTTACCGTTAAAATCACATAAAATTTTTACAGTGTAACCATTAACCGTTGACGTTTTTCATCAACACCTGACCCAGTAATAGTAGCATTTACTCTTTATTTAACTTTTCTTTTTTTCAATTTCTATTCTCTTTCCCCATCTATTTGTGTATTAAAGAAGAAAAAAAATTCTTTGCTACGAGCACTACTGATGAAACTGTGACTTGACACAGCACTTACATACTGTTGTACTCATGTTGATTTGATTGCTTCTACTATTGTAATTTGTAAGTCGCTTTGGAGAAAAGCGTCTGCTAAATGACTAAATGTAAATGTAACCATTAGACCACAACTGCTCCACAATAGAGCCAATCGCCAATTGGTAATGTCATTGTGACTGTATTGTATGTGAAGTTACTGTGGCGAGCAGGTGACGCGAGAGATAATGAGCTCCCCCTGCGAGGCGCACCGGCCTCGAGTCTTTCACGGAGGAGCTCCGGAAGCATAAAAGGAGGAGCGACGACAGTGAAAGACGAGAGAGGACCAGGCCTGGACTTTATGTTTTGTTATGTTTGTGTGGCCGGCAGACGTCCGCGAGGGTCTGCCGGCATTACTTTCGTTTTGTATTTGTTTATTTTGGTATTAAAGTTATGTTTAACGTTCGCTGGTTCCCGCCTCCTTCTTCCCATACTTACGAACTGTGTTACAGTTACCATATGACTTTAGAAGACTTAGTAGCCTCAGTAGACATTTGGACCACTTTTAAGCTATGTGTACACCAAAGTGTTTTTAACTGAGTTGAAGAATGTTCAACTCTGGCTAAAACGCAGTGCTCATCTCTGTCACTTTTTACCCAGCCGTACAGTCACAGTGGAGGAGGGGTGAGATAAATACCAAACTGACCAACCGTCACAATCTGCTTGTACAAACAATAACAAATGACAACAACAAGAACATCTCTTCATCTAAAACTAGTGCCAGAGCAAGTACGTTACATTGTGTCGGATCAGATACTAACAGTTCTGTGCATATTCCATATCAAAGCACATATACCATCTCAACTGAAAAAATAATAATGCTGCGCTGCCGAAGCACTCTCAAGCATCTACAGCAAGGTGTTTTCAGAAGAGCGCTGGTGTTTTCAGCTAGCTAAAACACCGCTTTTAGAACCCATTCATTTTCATTGTTTATAAAAAAAGACTGACCCACACAGTCTTTGTAATTTATCCTTTTGTGGTCCACAAAAGAAAGAAAATCATACAGTTTTGGAACAAAGGCTGAGATGATGACAGAGTTTTAATTTTGAATGAACTATCCTTTTAATTCTCTTTCCTTCTGGAAAGGATAATGCATTAACTGCGATGAATTTGGAGGCTGATTAGGTTTACCAGAAAAGGCAATGATTCACAATATCTCTGATCTATCCTTCTAAGACTAAAACAGCAATTTATGTCTTAGTTAATTATATGTTGGAGTGGTACTTATAAAGGTTATTAGTGTGTGTTTAATCAGTGGAAAAGTTAAGAGTTCCTCGAGATACACAGTAAATGCCACAGTGGATTTTAGTTTATGATTGTGGAGGGTTTAGTTTTCATGAGTGCATTGTAAAATATTGAGCACTAAGTTCAAATACTCAAAGGGTCATCCTCATTAGATCTATGTACTTTCCTCTTAAAAAGAAAACCCTAAAGAGGGCATGCTTTGCTGAAACTGTGGATTTGCAGCCCATTATTTGCTCTTCTTAAATTATTCTGTTATGAAATAGCTGTTTAATATAGTTTTTCTGAATTGAAAGTGAGACCAAAAGAGCACATTCAAATACAGTGGTGGTCAGAATTATTGGCACCCTTGGTAAATATGATCAAAGATGGCTGTAAAAATAAATCTGCATTGTTTATCCTTTTTATCTTTAATTTAAAAAATCAGCAAAAATCTAACCTTTCATTGAAGAAAAAGAATTGAAAGTGGGGGGAAAGTCACATTATGAAATAAATGTTTATATCCAAAACACGTTGGCCACAATTATTGGCACCCTTTTATTCAATAGTTTTTGCAACCTGCTTTTGCCAAGAAAACAGTTCTGATTCGTCTTCTATAATGCCTGATGAGTATGGAGAACACCTGAAAAGAGATCAGAGATCATTCCTTCATACAGAATCTCTCCAGAACCTTCAGATTCCCAGCTCCATGTTGGTGCTTCTTCTCTTCAGTTCATTCCACTCAATTTTCTTTAGGGTTCAGGTCAGGGGACTGGGATGGCCATGGCAGAAGCTTCATTTTGTGCTCAGTGACACATTTTTGTGCTGGTTTTGATGTATCTGTTGATATTTGGTAGAATCCATGATACCATATATCTGAACAAGATGTCCAGGACTTCCAGCAGAAAAATAGGCCCACAACATTAAAGATCCAGCAGCATATTTAACCATAGGTATGGGGTACTTTTTATCCATGTGTGCACCAAACCCATCTGGTGGGTTTGCTGCCAAAAACCTCTTTTTTTTTTTTTTTTTAGTTTCATCTGACCATAGAAGCCGGTCCCATTTGAAGTTCAAGTCTTGTCTGACAACTGAATATGCTGGAGATTGTTTCTGGATGAGAGCAGAGGATTTTTCTTGAAAACCTCCTGAACTTGTGGGGATGTAGGTGCAGTTTGATTTTTTTTTTTTATCGCTTTCTGAGACTCAAGACTCAACTAATCTCTGTAATTCTCCAGCTGTGATCCTTAGAGAGTCTTTGTCCACTCAAACTTTCCTTCTTACCGCACATTAGGATGATTTAGACACACATCCTCTTCCAGTCAGATTTGTAACATCTTTAGTTGATTGGAACTTCTTAATTATTGTCCTGGTAGTGGAAATGGGGATTTTCAATGCTTTAGCTATTTTCTTACAGCTACTTTCTATATTGTGAAGCTCAACAATCTTTTGCTGCACATCAGAACTATATTCTTTGGTTTACTCATCATGATGAATGATTAAGGGAATTTGGCCCTTGTGTTTCCTCATGTTTATACTCCTGTGGAACAGGAAGTCATGGCTGCACAATTTCATGTTTATGATCACCCTGGTGTGCTAAAAAAAAAAAAAAAATTAAATATGACTGGGAATATACTTCAGAGATATTTTACTCATAAAAAATTCTAGGGGGGTGCCAATAATTATGGCCAACATGTTTTGGAGAAAAACATTTATTTCATAATGTGATTTTCCCCCCACTTTCAATTGTTTTTCTTCAATGAAAGGTTAGATTTGTACTCATTTGATGAATTAAAGATCAAAAGGATAAACAATGCAGATTTATTTTTACAGTCATCTTTAATCATATTTACCAAGGGTGCCAATAATTCTGAGCACCACTGTTTGCATTTCACAGAACTTCTGAACATACCAGTTTTTTTTTTTTTTTTTTGAACCATTAAAAAGATGTTCTCTTTACCAATGCCAGTTTGCGAACATCTTCCATATTTTCGACTTCCAGGCCTCATTCACATCCTGAATCATCATGAAGCACACCCTCCTCCGGTCCTCCCCCACAGGGTGATGAAGCTGAGATGTACCACTCAGTGACGGCACATTTAATCAGCACTCCAAAATGTACGATCGCAAGAGACACGGCACCACGCCACACGTCTCCGCACACCGCTCTTACAAGTATGGAATAACCATGCGTGATCACACAATCAATCCACTAGCAGCTTTTAAATTAGCATCTCAAACCCTCAGCACATGTTTTGTCACAGACTGCCAAGCAGTAAAATTGATATTAAGAATATTGACTGTTGTACATGACACTCTATTAATAATGGCAGGGGTGAATAGGCATGAGGAATATGTAGGCCTATAGCTCCGTCAGATTGGGAGGGTGAAAGGTATGATGGGATAGGTGTTCCTCTGGAGGGTGATGGATTGTGCTGCGCTGTTCATGCCCTGATGGCATTGGCTTCAAGAAATTGGTGTATATGCAATCCATTGTTAGAGAACCATAACAAATTGATCAATCAATTTTGAAGTTGATAATGAATAGGAATGTTATAAAGTGAATCAATCATTAAAATGTACGCAATACTTAAGGCATCATTTGGGGTTTCTCACATCACAACCACACTGAAAGAACCTTCAGAAGAATCTTTAGTTACAGTTTCAAAAAGGCCAGTTCTATGAAAAACTTACAAAGTTGACTTAATCAGTCAGAATGGTACTTCTTTCGGCTTGCACGCTGCAGCTGAAGAGCACAGTAGCGCCATCTTGGATTTTTTTTACGGAAATGAAAGCGAGGCTGTGATAGATAGACGTTGCTACATCTCTTCAGTGGGTTGTACTGCTATTTAATGTTTTTTGGTTGTTCTGCTGACAAAACACTGCAAGAATATCTTTCCAAGAAATTTCAGTACACAAAAAATTCCAGATAACATAAGCTGTGGAATATTATATGTGATCTAGGAGCTTTATACAGCTTCTTACATACTGTAAAACCCAATAAGTTCAGAATACTCAAAACATTTGAGGAAACGTATTACCTCAAAACATTTAAGTAAACTAACTCATTTTTTTAAAGTTGGTAGAACTTAAAATTTTTGTGACAAGTGGGGCAGGGCTGAGAGCCATGGTAGCGGATCAAGGCCAGTGTGGTGCACAGGTGTCTCTCACTAACAATCCAGCAACAATCACCAGCATCCCTTTCCCAACTCATCATAATGTTAATTACATACAGTTAATTTCACGTTAATTTTAAACATCACATTCAGATCTTGGTTAAATGTTACATAGCAAATAACACATGCTATTATAACTATCAGAGAGACATTATCAGAAAGTCATACATACTTCAGTTCATCCTCAACCTAACCACACGGTCTACTCTTCACCACAGTACAAAACTAACATAACAGAAGCCCCCTGAATCCCAACATAACACAACATTAAACATTAACTTATATCTCCATATGTTAATCTTGTGCAAAAACACACAAAATAACACTTAATTTCAACAGTTGGTCTGACGCAAAGCATGCTGGGAATTAGAAATCTGCTGCAGCTCAACTCAATCATATTAAGTTCAGCTTACTATAATGAAATTCTGAGTTCATGCAAATTTTTTCTATTAAGTACAATGAACTTTCATTATTATTTGAGTGAAACAAACTCATTTAATTAATTTCACTTTTTGGTTTTACAGTGCAGTGGATGCCATTGAAAACACAGCAAGTCTATCCCTCACAGTCTCACTTTCACATCTGTCATGGATAAGGTCATACTTTTATGCTATACCTTGTATACTTCTTATTTTACTTGTGGAACTTTCATGATTTGCTTGAAGATTTGTAATAACTTAAACTTCAAAAAACAGTTTCTCAACATTTATGTGATAAATATAATAGTACTTCAGTCCAATAAGTTTTAGGAACAGGCCGGGCTACAAATACAAAGTAGCTTTGCCTTGGTTCCAGAAGTACTTTTCTCATTCATTTTTCTCATAGGGATTTTTGTTAAAGAGTAATACACTTTGAACCAAAACAACTAGCTATGAGGTGAATCACAACATGAAGCTTGATTTGAAACAAAAAAGTATTTGAAAATCAGGACAAAAAGACAAAGGTTCAAGTTGACCGTTTTACTCAAGACTTCAATGAGGGACACAATTCAAATGTAGCCCTGTGAATTATACCATTGCATCAAAAAAAAAAAAAAAAAAAAAAGAAGAAGAAGAAACATAAGGCTCAGAGTATAAGTTTGTCTTTAATGGTTTATAAGTTATCGCTAAAAATCAATTCCCCTTTGGACAAAATGAATGGGAATTTATTTCCAGACCCTGTCTGTTGCATTTCTGAGGAACACAAAATTGTGTCACGGTCTGTGGTTGGTTGGAAAGAGTGAGGACTCAAAAGTGCAGATGATGGGCTTTTATTAAGAAATAAAACAAAACACAAACCAAAACAACCCCACGAGGGAACACATAAAAAACAGCAAGACTTGACTTGACTTGTCCAAGTAAACACACAGGAGAACATCCAAAGTAAAACAACGAACCAACACAGGACTGCAAACACAAGGAGTATAAGTAGGGAAAAAACAAGGCAGGTAATGAGGTGGAACAGGTGGGGCAAATTAACCAATGAACAGATAACAAGATGGGCGGGGTCCAGACAATAGACAGGTGAGCACATGGCACAAGGAAACACAAGACAAGCCATGTGCTCACACCAAACATAAACACAAGAAACAAAGTAAAGAGAATATGGGAGTGTCACAAAACCAAGAATACACTGGAACATAAGTGACAGAACTCTGACAAATGGTCCCTCATGTATCTATACATCTTGACAGTTTAAATGGTGTAAGTTGTGCCTTCATGTGCAAAAAGTTAAAGGGATAGTTCACCCAAAAATGAAAATTATCCCAAAATGAAAATTATCACGGATAATAAGTGTAAAACGATAATTTTGAAAGAGAAATGTCAGAGGATTTCAATATAAGAGAAGAGCTTAAATTAGTTGCACAGCCCTATTTGTTTAGACCACGAAAGGAGTCTAAGCTTAATAATACTCCTAAATCCTGCGTCATACATCGTGTCAGAGTCATACATCATGTCCACCGGAAGCTAGTTATTTGAATTTATAAAGTTTTAAATATGGATATTTTTCTTACAAAAACGCATCGCTTTGCTTCAGAAGGCCTTTATTAACCCCCTGGAGTTGTATGGATTACTTTTTTGTTGTTTTTTTATGGATGGATCCATTATTTATTACTTCAAATTCACAACCATTATAAATCTCGGAAGACTAAGGATATATCCGACTGTGTTTCTCTGAAAGAAGATATACACCTAGGATAGCTTGAGGGTGAGTAAATCATGGGATAATTTTCGTTTTTTAATGTCTGAAGAAGCTGTTTTGAAAACAAACAACTTAGAATTCTTGGTAATTCATTGCAACTGGTAAGAATATTCCCAAGCAGGATTCTCTCCTCACTGGTAACCAACGTTTACAACTGAAGGAGTCTCCATAGGATTCAGTTATGAACATTCTCACTCTGCCTGACTCAGAATTCCAAATCACCAGTGGTCATTAATAAATTCAGGCATGTAAAAAAATGGGCCTCCCTCCATGAGGTATCCTTGCCCTCTATAAAGTTGAAAGCTTTTCAACCTCGGGTTGGAGATGATGCTGGAATGGGGAGAAAAGAGCAATGAAACATTAATATTTTGAAAGAGAATGTTTTATTTAAGTACCTCACAGCAGAACTAGGGGGATGAAAAACATTTACCCATTGGAAATGATATTATGACCCTGGCTGAGGCCATGTGGTGGCTTGTTTATTTTGTTCCAGGGAGCTATTACGAGAGGTGACTGTGTGGGACTGAGAGAGCAAGACGGAATAGCATTCTGGTAATACTCTGCGTTAAAAACAAAGTCAGGTAGCCTACTGTTTTGTCCTTTCAAGTACTGACATGATACTGCCTTGCGCATGTATACAGAATAAGATCTTAGAACAAGCACTGAAAAAATACATTTCACATTTGCTTGGTAATTACATTTGCCAGGTGCATATTGCTGCTAATGATCCTAATAACTATTAAGGAGCTGTTGACTGTTAATTTAAATCGCAGACATATTTCAATGTGGATAATGATCTCAAGATTCTTTTGTTTCAATTAAGATGGATTTGGATCCTTAGTGCACACGGGCACCTACGATTTGTCAGGACACCGGCTGTTCTCGTTCTTCCTCACGGCTCATTCAAAGTGGATTAAAACATCTAAGGAGGTAATCAGACCTTCTAACACAAAACAGAAAGCCTATATGCCCGACGACTCTCAGCGAAGTGTAACCAATAACTGTTCCATTTCCAAGACGCAGCTGAGCTTGAAATTAATACAAATCTCTTTTATTTCAAAAATGAAGACTATGAATTGCCAGCAGCACTTTCAGGTGATCTTACTGTATACCAATTAGGCCGCTTGCACGGAGTAGCTCGGCTTTGCCTCTGATTGATGTCTGACCTCTTGGGATCCTTGAAAATCACTCGCTCTGCATTCTGCCGCGGCTCCCCGTGGGATCCTGATGAATGGCGACCCAAACAAATGAAAATGTTTATCGTCCTCTTATCAAATTAACCACTCTATTGCACAGTTAATTGTTTATTAAAGGACTTAAGATGGAATCACATAATGAACCTGGTACTGGTCTTAAGCTTTTTTCCAATTAGGAAATGCACTGACTCAAGTCATCTGAATGATGTCACTCCAATGAAACTGAAGCTGTGAGAACTTTTTTTTTTTATTATTCATATTTGAAGGGGGAGATGGACATCAAAAGGAAATCTTATCCTACTGTATGGACCACTATATCAGAAAAGCCACAGCACCCCCTAGTGTTCAACACCTTTCAGGGCCATCATTAAGAAGCCTTAAATAAAATCTCAAGACCATGATTAGAATATTTTATTATTTATTACATTTAATTTATATTTTTTTTAAATATATTTTTCTTATTCTTTCAGAATTTGGTTGCAAAAATACAGCAAGTTTAAACCCTGTAGGCTGGAATAATACAGTGGCTGCATCACAAATCTGAAAACTGCTGCATACAGGGAAAGAAAGGCACTGAGGCACATCCGACTGTTTGCATAACATCCTATCTACGGTCATTTCTAGTTGGTTTGAAGGAGGCATAGTGTATCCTTTGCTGTATCCAATGCATTTAAATAATGAAAGACTAAAAGCAGTCCCTGATGAAGTGGCTGAAAGAAGTCAATAAATTCATAAATATCCCTTTTTTATTACTGAGAAATAGGTATCAACAAATATGTCCAAAGCTTAGTTTTAGACTATACCCAGGTGAAAAAAAGTAAATTTCTATAATGTACTTAAAGTGCTCTATTTTCGTGCACTAATTTTGTACTTAAGATGTACTAAAGAAAAATCTTTAGTGTATTAAGATAATCTTAAGAACATCCAAGTGTACTCAACTGTGCTATTTTGAGACACCATGAAATTTGAACTAAAACGTGCTTTTAATATACTATCTCTGTATTTAGAAAATATATATTTAGTTACCACTTGTAGTACACTATGGGTTCAAATGTACTATATCTAATAACATTTTTTAAATACAGAGATAGTATATTAAAAGCACGTTTTAGTTCAAATTTCATGGTGTCTCAAAATAGCACAGTTGAGTACACTTGGATGTTCTTAAGATTATCTTAAGATGTACTAAAGAAAAATCTTTAGTGTATTAAGTACAAAAATAGTGCACAAAAATAGAGCACTTTAAGTACATTATAGAAATGTACTTTTTTTTCACCTGGGTATGTGATGTTAGAAACTTCCTCATTGACTGACGGATCAGTGATGCAAAAAAGCAGTAGGTTTATGGTTTAGATACAGCCAATGTATCAGAATTAAGTACAATGTTTGTCAAATATGCTGTAAAATGCCAAAGCGCATGCAAAGTAACCTCTGCTAGAGTTTCCTAATTACAAACTGATCTGCCATTTGCAGTGAAATGGCAGTTTACCATCAAATTTGAGAAACCTCATTAGGCACAAACGTGCAAAAAAATTCTACATTTAAGGTATGGTCACATTAGCAAAATTTCTGACATTTCGCTGGCAAAAATGATCCGTTGTCTGTTGTCAGCAGTGTAGTGATGTATTAAAGGGATAGTTCACCCAAAATTGAAAATTCTGTCATAATTTACTCACCCTCAAGTTGTTCCAAACCTGTATACATTGGAAACTGAACAGTTCTGGGGCACCAATGACTTTCTACAGTATTTTTTTTTCCTACTATGGAAATCAATGGTGCCCCAAAGCAGCCTGGTTACAAATTTTCTTCAAAATATCTTTGTTTGTTTTCAACAGAAGAAAGAAATGTATACAGGTTTGGAAGAACTTGAGGGTGAGTAAATGATGACAGAATTTTCATTTTGGGGTGAACTATCCCTTTAAAGGTGCGATGAACAGAGAAATCAAATTTTCCTTGAGCTTTTGACATTTAAGGGGTCATCATACTATAAAAATATCATGTAAGTTTCAGAACTGAAAACTTCCTTGTTAGTCCAATAAAAGCTTTTATTCACACCAGACCCAGCAAACGACAGGATTTTCAAAGTGGGGATCTATGACGTCAAAGGGCAGCAAGCACCGCCTTCATAGAAGAAGATCAACGCCTACTTCATCACTGCCTGTTTAGCCCCGCCCACTGATTCGCACATGACAGGCAATAGAATAGGTAGGCTAAGTAACATAGGCCTACGTGGGGCTAAACCAGATTGAGCTACCAAACAATAAATATGCCGTTGAGGATTACAAAATATTTTGCAGCGCTTGTTAAATCTAATGCCTGATCTGAAATGTAATGATTCGTGTACAGTCAGATGTTCTTTGTCTGTGTGTCAGTAAATCAAACCAGTGACTAAACGTCTTCCATTGTTTCTCTTAGTACAATGATAATGTTATTCAACAAATATCTCGCGTTTGCACTGTTTGTGAAGATGAAAGCATTTGTTAGTGAAAAAAATTGAGTTGCAATGACGAGATCACTGTTCAACATATGCAACCTTTCATGCCACTATATATACTATATTAAATATAATGCCATAGATCTAAATGTAATGCAGCACTTTTCACAATTAGTTAACCTTGAGAGCTGTAATAGTAAAAACGCACAAAAAGAGAGAGTAATACTTCAATTCTATTTTAAATGGAAAGATGTTAGCCAATCAAAGCAGTGGGCATTTACACTGAAGTCTCACAGCAGACACGCCCCTTAAAACAGAGCGTTTAAACCAGAGGGCTAAAATCAGGGTAGGAAAAATGCCTTTTATTTATAAATTATGACAACTTTGGATGTAAAAAGCATACTAACATTATAAGTGCACCCCAGGAAACATTATAAAACAATAAAACAATGCAGTTCATGACCCCTTTAAACACAGATCACACAGAAGTCACTTTAAAGGTGCAGTAAGTGATTTCTAATAACACTGTTGATATTTGATAGCCTGACGTGGTCATACTCAATTCTAGTTCGAATATGAGTCTGATACTGCTCCATTGGGCTTTGATTATGGGGGCGTATTTCAACCGATCCAGGAAAGACCTCAATTGGATAGACCTACAACCAATCAGAGCTACAGAGTAAGTGACGTATGTTGAGCGACGCATAGTTGTCAACAGAACTCTTCTTAGCGACCATCGGGGCCAGCTGATAAATCAAACTTTTGCCAAATCCCGTAGGAAGGATGGAAAAGACATCTTTCACATCGACAAATGCCTTGATCGCGGTCCTCTGTTCCTCTTTTAAAATTAATGCGCTATATTTTCTATAACGGACGCGATGGCGGAATCTACACATCTCAGATCTTCAACAACAGCCATCATTGCTGTAAACTAATTGACCTTTCGCAAAGACTCGCCCCCCTTAGTTGTTAGTGGCGCTGTCACGCCACACAGAGTGGAAAATACATCGCGGAGCAAAGAGGAAACAACACTTCGACAGACGAGACAGAGCAGGTTACTTATGATATTAAACAAAGTCCCAGCATTTTTTAAACTGTGTAGTTATTAAAAAATTTCAAACAATAAAAACCATTTTGTGGCTCTTTAATGTGTTGTGACCATGATCGTGACAGATTGTTGTAGCACCTCAGCTCAAGAGGCTCGTGAACCGATCATCTCTTCCTACGAGTCCATTTATAGCATCAAATAAACATGAATGAACATGAGAATGAATGTTGTTTCAAACGCGGAAAGACGTCAATATGCACAATTTTTCAAGTTTAACTCCACCGATGTTAATCTTCTAACACCTGACTGCTTTGTCGGACAAAATAGCAGATGCGGCGTTCTGATTGGTTAGATCGCTTGTCAATCAAACTCCCCAAGCGCTCTTTGATGACGTGGCTGATTACGTTTCAGGTGATAATCTGTCAATCATCGCCCTGACAATGTGATTGGTCCGAACAGTTTCTGTTCGGGCATAATTACTCCTCTACGGACCGAGTCCAGACCGAACTCTCCGACTTCAAAATGTTGTGGGCGGGGCTAAGTTCGGCTGGCATCCAGGCTAGATATTTGAAATAACCTTAAACAAACACACGGAAGATCATACCGCTATCTTTAAAGCTCCGCCCCCAAATTCATGAACACACTATGCAACACATAGCACCTCCTCCCTCATGAATGGACGCCCCCCTTACTGCTGATTGGCTACAAGTGTGTTTTGGTGCTCAGCATTTCTCAGAAATTACTTACTGCACCTTCCTGTTGGTCAACACAGCGAATCCACATGACCAAAAGAAAGCTGCTTGATTTGCAAGTAAATTTTTTGTGAAATAGCAGATCGCATGAATTTCTATTGAAATGACTTTTGAAAAAATGTAAATGTAAGGTTCCTTTAAGGTTATAGTCCCAGTAGCAAGCTGTTTTCATGTTTTTAATGTTTGCACATTCTTTAGTTTGTTCAGCACAGACTGATCACAAACATTACATGTGTGAATTGTATGTGCATATGTATAAGTTTGACTATACTTGTGAGGGCCAAATAATAATAAAAATATAATGAAACATTGGCCAAATAAGTTTTGCTTTAAATCTACTGATTTCAACAGGTTTGTGTATAGTAAAATAGTGAATTTCATTACCTCCATGTTAAAAACCTTCGTGTCTGTCCACCTTTTTACCACGCCTAATGGCACTTTGCGTGAATTATGGGAGTACCTTCCATTAAACTGAAAACAATCAGCGAAAGGTTCGCTCTATGAATGCAATAATAAGCATTTACAAAAACTGGGAACAACCAGATTACATTATTCTACTCACCCTTCAACCATCGAACATTAAAAGGAAATTTAAAATGTAAAAGCTTTAACAAATTACTACAGCAGACCATGAATAACCTCAAAAGCTTGATTATTTCCACAGCAATATTATAGATGTGACTAAATATCACTGTAGTAATATATGTCTGTATTATGTAACATACGTTTCCTTAATCAAAAAATGTTCATTAACTGGAACATTGAGTGATAATATTTTGAAATGATTTCCATCATTTTGACAAACAATAAATATTTGATTTACCTGCTTTAGAACCATTCCAGAAAACACTGCTATTAGAAGTGAAAATTCATTTTAAAGCATCCATGTGAAAACAAACCGGATTATTCATAGAATAGATCATATTATACAGAATTAAATTAATGAGATATTCTCGTTTTACCATGTCACATTAATTAAAATAAAAGTGTTAATTTGTACAGCTCATTCAGTCAAACTGACTGATAAGGATTATTGGTAACACTTTACAATAAGGTTCATTAGTTAAACATTAGTTAATGTATTAAAGGTGCCCTAGAATTCAAAATTGAATTTATCTTGGCATAGTTAAATAACAAGAATTCAGTACATGGAAATGACATACAGTGAGTCTCAAACTCCATTGTTTCCTCCTTCTTATGTAAATCTCATTTGTTTAAAAGACCTCCGAAGAACAGGCGAATCTCAACATAACACCGACTGTTACGTAACTGTCGGGATCATTAATATTGTAACGGGGCGGGAGACTCGATGGGATCCATGTGCAGCTTTATTAAACAGTAATCGTAGTCGTACAGGCAGGGGTCAGAGAACAGCAGTAACAGTATCACAGGCAAGACGAAATCAGAATCAATACCAGGCAGAGGATCAGGACAGGCAGCAAGCAAGACGAGGTTATCCAGTAAACAGGCAATAGAATCACAAGGCAGGCGGCGGTGAGAACACAGAGGTAGTAAACAGTCCAGGGTCATACACAAGAATCAAATATAGGGTAGAAAACGCTCAGAAATGTCAGACTAGGCAGAACAAGACTTCGCGAATGTGTGTGTGTGTGTGTGTCTTAAATAGTCCCAGATGATATGGATCAGGTGCATGTGTAATCAGTCCAGGTGGGGGATTATGGGAGCTGTAGTCCAGTGAATGTTAATACTCCGGTGAGGGTGCCCTCAGGTGGCGATCGGAGGAAGTCACAGAGACCGTATTCGTGACAGAGCCCCCTCCCTGCGAGCGGCTCCTGAAGCGAGGAGGCGGGCGGCGCCGGGGTCGACCACGAGGGCGAGGGGCCGGACGCGCCGGATGGGTCCTATGGAATTCGGTTATCAGGTTAGGGTCTAGGATGTCATTGGCATTGACCCAGGACCGTTCCTCCGGGCCAAACCCCTCCCAGTCAACGAGGTATTGTAGGCGACCGCCCCGGCGTCGGGAATCCAAGAGCTCGTGAACGTGATAAGCCTCCTCGCCTTCCACAATGAGGGGAGGAGGTCTCCGGTCACCGGTCTCGTCTAGACCCTCCCCTCCAATCGGACCACCTGCGGGCTTAAGCAGAGACACATGGAAAGTGGGTGAGATACGGTATTCTGGAGGCAAAGCCAAACGATAAGACACTGGGGTGATCTGACGAGTGATCTTGAATGGACCCACGTACCTGGGGCTGAGTTTTTTACTGGGAAGCCGAAGGCGTAGATCGCGAGTCGATAGCCAGACCAGCTGTCCTGGATGGTAGTCAGGATGAGGGCGCCTGGAGCGGTCGGCTTGTTCCTTTTGACGCCGAACGGCTCGTTGAAGCTGTACATGGGCCCTGTTCCACACCTCTTCACTTCTCTGAAGCCATTGATTTACTGCCGGGAGGTCTGAGGGTTCACCAGACCAGGGGAACAGAGGCGGTTGGTATCCCAGGATGCACTTAAAAGGGGTAAGACCAGTGGCTGGTTTCATGAGAGAATTTTGAGCATATTCAGCCCAGAACAGGTACCGACTCCAATCAGCCTGGTTCTGGTGACAATAGGAGCGTAGAAACCGGATAACTTCTTGATTGGCCCTCTCTGCTTGTCCGTTGGCCTGAGGATGGTACCCGGAGGTTAGGCTGATGTTCACATTTAATTTCTGGAAGAATGCTGTCCACAGACGTGATGTAAACTGGGACCCTCTGTCGGAAACAATATCCTCAGGCAAGCCGTAGAAACGGAAGAAGAAATTACATAAATGTTCCGCCGTCTCCAAGGCTGTGGGCAATTTGGGCAATGGTATGAATCGACACCCCTTGGAGAAGCGATCTATCACAGTTAGTATGGTGGTTTGACCCTGGGAACTGGGGAGATCTGTTATAAAATCTATAGCGATGTGTGACCAGGGGCGCTGCGGAATGGGTAGAGGGTGTAATAGTCCTGCTGGTAGCTGACGGGGTGACTTTGTAGCCTGACAGACGGAGCAACTATGCACATATGTAATGACATCGGACTGTAAAGAAGGCCACCAGAAACGATTACTGGCCAATTGGATGGTGGCAGTGATTCCGGGGTGTCCTGCGCTGGGTAATGCATGCACCCACTGAATGACCCTTTGACGAAGAGGGAGAGGTACGTAGGTGCGATCGGCTGGGCAGTCGGCTGGCGGTGGATCTGTCCGTTGGGCCTCGGTAACTTCGGTCATTATGTCCCACTGGACTGGGGCAAGAATTATCGAGGACGGGAGAATGGGCTCGTTGGACAATGGTGCAGGACTGAACTCGAATTGGCGAGAGAGAGCATCGGCTTTGATGTTCTTTGACCCTGGCCGGTAGGTGACTGTGAACTGGAAACGTGTAAAGAACAGTGCCCATCTGGCCTGTCGGTGATTGAGGCGTCTGGCAGAGCGTAAGTATTCCAGGTTGCGATGATCTGTGAGAACAGTGAAAGGATGTTTGCTCCCCTCCAGCCAGTGTCGCCATTGCTCCAGAGCTGCCTTCATGGCCAGGAGTTCTCGGTCACCGACATTATAGTTCTGTTCCGTGGGTGTGAGTTTGCGGGAATAGAAAGCGCAGGGGTAGAGCTTGGCAGGATTGCCCTGACGTTGGGAGAGAATGGCCCCGATACCAGTACTTGAAGCATCGACCTCCACGATGAATTCGTGTTCTGGATCTGGATGATGCAGAATGGGAGCTGACGTGAATAAGTCTTTGAGTTTGTGGAAAGCGTCTGAGGCGGCAGCGGACCAAACCAATTTGTTGTTTCCCTTCTTGAGCATGGAAGTAAGTGGAGCAGCGATCAGACTGAAGTTTCGAATGAATCGTCTGTAGAAGTTTGCGAATCCTAAGAAGCGTTGCAGATCTTTGATTGTAGTGGGTTGAGGCCAGTTAATAACGGCTTGCACCTTGTTTTCGTCCATGGCAACTCCATCCGCGCTGATGACGTAACCCAGGAATGAGGTGGAAGTCTTGTGGAACTCACATTTCTCCAGCTTGGCATAGAGTTGGTGTTCAATGAGACGCTGAAGAACTGCTCGGACCTGGCGTACGTGCTCGGGGAAATTATCTGAGTAGATCAGTATGTCATCAATGTAGACGATCACCCACCGATTCAGCATGTCCCGGAAGACATCGTTAATGAAGGCCTGGAAGACAGACGGACTGTTGGAAAGGCAGAAGGGCATGACCCGGTATTCATAGTGGCCGGTGGCGGTAGAGAAAGCCGTCTTCCATTCATCTCCCTCCCGGATACGAATGAGATTATACGCACTGCGAAGGTCTAGCTTGGTGAAGTAGCGGGCCGTACGGAGCTGTTCTAAGGCAGCGGGAACCAGAGGCAGTGGATAACGAAACTTGATGGTGACCTCATTTAACCCACGGTAATCTATGCAGGGCCGCAGACCCCCATCTTTTTTCTTCACAAAGAAGAAGCCGGCTGAAGCTGGAGAGGTGGATGGTTGAATGAAACCCTTGGCTAGTTCTTCTTCTATGTAGGTTTTCATGGATTCTGATTCAGGCTGCGAGAGGGGAAAGATGCGTCCCTTGGGTGGTACAGCTCCTGGGATCAGATCTATGGCACAGTCACTAGATCGGTGAGGCGGTAGCTGAGAGGCCCGGATCTTACTGAAAGCTTCGGCTAGATCTTGATACTCGGGAGGTAGTTGATTCTGGGCTGACGTGGTAGGGTGTTGGCGTTGCAGGGACTGGATGCAGGTCTGCTGACAATAATCTGACCATTGTGTGATTTGGTTCTCAGCCCAGGAGATTTGAGGGTCGTGTCGTCTTAACCAGGGTAGACCGAGGATAATGGGGTTCAGCGGAGATTTAATGATGTAGAATTGTATGGTTTCTTTGTGGATGGATCCGATCTGTAGGGTTATGTCAACGGTGATTTGATGAACTCGACCAGTCCCCAGAGGTTGTCCATCTAGCGCTGCCACTGCTAACACAGAGTCGCAAGGGGTTAGAGTAATGTCGTGGGTCGAGGCGAAATCCTCATCCATAAAGTTACCGGCTGCGCCAGAGTCTATCATGGCCTGTGCTTGAATAATCTTATCTCCGACTGACAATTCGGCTGGTAATTCAATGTTGTGAGGGAAAGAAGTTGAACTCACCGGTGTGGAACTTCGTCCGGTGGGACGAATGGGGCATGACATTCTCATGTGTCCAGGTTGTCCACAATAGAGGCATAAGCGTTGTTGAATTCGTCTTTCTCTCTCCGCTGGGGACAGATGAGTGACACCGACCTGCATCGGTTCAGTTTCAGAGGTCGATGGTGTGGGCGTCGAGACGGGCAGTGGAGCCAGATTTCGCATGGGGCGACGGGATCGGACCAGATTGTCAATTCTTATAGCTAGATCAATAAAGTCATTCAAAGTTCTTCCCTCGTCTCTGCAGGCCAGTTCAGACTGAAGCTCCATGTTTAAGCCCTTGCGGAAAAGCAGCTTGAGTGTGTCGTCAACCCATACGGTCTGGGTGGCCAGGGTTCGGAATGTGAGTGCATATTCTGCGGCCGTTTGTTTACCTTGACGAAGTGCAAGCAAGAGTTCACCGGCCTCCTTTCCGCCCTCTGCGTGTTCGAAAATCTCCCGGAATCGTTGTAGAAATCTCTCTAGTGAGGAGAAGGAGGTGTGGCCATTGTTCCACACGGTGGTTGCCCACTCCAGGGCCTTACCAGTCAGCAAGGAACAGATGAATGCAATGCGGCTCTCATCCGTGGGATACAGCGCTGGTTGTTGGGATATGAACAGGGAACATTGTAGCAGAAACCCCTTGCAACGAGAAGGAGAGCCGTCATATTTCTCAGGAAAAGCGAGGCGCGGATTACTGGCTGATGATGACGCCGCCGCAGGTGGAGTGGGTGATGGCGGATCGGCGTGGGTAGGCCGCATACTATGGAGCGTCTTGACCAATTCCTCAGTAATAGAGGTGAGACGAGTGAGCTGCTGTTGATGGACCGCTAACACGCTGGCTTGCGTGGAGAGCTCGGTAGACAAACGATGCATAGCTGCTGGATCGTGGTCCGGCGAAGTCTTCTGTAACGGGGCGGGAGACTCGATGGGATCCATGTGCAGCTTTATTAAACAGTAATCGTAGTCGTACAGGCAGGGGTCAGAGAACAGCAGTAACAGTATCACAGGCAAGACGAAATCAGAATCAATACCAGGCAGAGGATCAGGACAGGCAGCAAGCAAGACGAGGTTATCCAGTAAACAGGCAATAGAATCACAAGGCAGGCGGCGGTGAGAACACAGAGGTAGTAAACAGTCCAGGGTCATACACAAGAATCAAATATAGGGTAGAAAACGCTCAGAAATGTCAGACTAGGCAGAACAAGACTTCGCGAATGTGTGTGTGTGTGTGTGTCTTAAATAGTCCCAGATGATATGGATCAGGTGCATGTGTAATCAGTCCAGGTGGGGGATTATGGGAGCTGTAGTCCAGTGAATGTTAATACTCCGGTGAGGGTGCCCTCAGGTGGCGATCGGAGGAAGTCACAGAGACCGTATTCGTGACAAATATGTACACCCCCAATATTTGCATATGCCAGCCCATGATCAAGGCAGTATTAACATCTGGATCTGTGCACAGCTGAATCATCAGACTAGGTAAGCAAGCAAGAACAATAGCGAAAAATGGCAGATGGAGCAATAATAACTGACATGATCCATGATATCATGATATTTTTAGTGATATTTGTAAATTGTCTTTCTAAATGTTTTGTTAGCATGTTGCTAATGTACTGATAAATGTGGTTAAAGTTACATTTACATTTACATTTACATTTATTCATTTGGCAGACGCTTTTATCCAAAGCGACTTACAAGTGAGGAATACAACAAGCGAGTCATTATGACGAGGCAAATAGACAAGAAGTGCTCATAATACAAGTTATAGGCAGTGCTCAGATTATCCTAAGCTACAATAGAGAGGGATTAGAGGAAGTGAAAGGATAGGAATAAGAAGTTTTTTTTTTTTTTTTTTTAAGATGAGGTTAAGTGCTCACGAAAGAGATGGGTTTTCAGCTGTCTTTTGAATATTGCCAGGGATTCCGCATTCCGGATGAAGGCAGGAAGATCATTCCACCAGCAAGGGACAGTGAATGAGAATGTTCTGGAAAGTGATTTTGTGCCTCTCTGTGATGGTACCACAAGCCTTCGCTCCTTTAATGAGCGCAGGTTTCTGGTAGGAGTGTAGACTCGTAAGAGTGAGTGGAAGTAGGAGGGTGCTGAGCCTGTGGTAGATCTGTAAGCAAGCGTCAACGCCTTGAATTTGATGCGAGAAGCAAGTGGTAGCCAGTGAAGAGAGATGAAGAGAGGCGTGACGTGGGCTCTTTTGGGCTCGTTGAAGACGAGACGTGCTGCTGCGTTCTGAATCATTTGTAGAGGCTTGATTGTGCATGATGGCTGTCCATCATGCACAACAAATCATAATGATGGCAGTTACCATCGTTTCTTACTGTATTCACGGTCTGTCTTTATTTTCATTTTTTTAAACACTTGCAGTCTGTATAATTCATAAACACAACTTCATTCTTTATAAATCTCTCCAACAGTGTAGCATTAGCCATTAGCCACGGAGCACAGCCTCAAACTCATTCAGAATCAAATGTAAACAACCAAATAAATACCATACTCACATAATCCGATGTATGCATGCAGCATGCATGACGAACACTTTGTAAAGATCCATTTTGAGGGTTATATTAGCTGTGTGAACTTTGTTTATTCAATGATAGAGTCGAGAGCGCGGGAGGGGGTGGAGAGCACGAGCAATTAAAGGAGCCGCAGCCTGAATCGGCGTATTTGTAATTATGCCCCAAAATAGGCAGTTAAAAAAATTTATTAAAAAAATCTATGGAGTATTTTGAGCTGAATCTTCACAGACACATTCAGGGCACACCTTAGACTTATATTACATCTTGTAAAAAAATGTTCGATGGCACCTTTAACTAACATGAACTAACGATGAGCAATGCATTTGTTACTGTATTTACTAATCTACATTATTAACATTATTATTTTAATAATGTATTAGTAAATGTTGAAATTAACATTAACAAAGATTAATAAATGCTGTTTAAGTGCAGTTCATTATGAGTTCATGTTAACTAATGTTATCTAGCTTCCGGACTGCCTTCCTCCAAACCGCCTTGCGTATTCAGCATACAAAGTATAAAACTCTTTTAGTTCAAAAAGGGCTGTCAAAGCTTTCATTTGAAAGTGAACTAATCCTTTAACTAATGAAACCGGAGTGTAACCGGATTATTTGTAGTGCAACATTATGATTTGTTTCAATCTTTTTGAGTGGAATTTCCCAAAACCAGAAATGCCTTCCATAAATCTAAAACGCAGTAGGCTTGTAAGGAAAAAGTTGGATATGATGTCCACATTAACACAGTGAAAGCAGCTTGTTTGAGTTTAGGTATGGTATGTAGAACACAAATACAGTGAAAGTCCCTTTAAGGGGCAACTTTTTGAGCAGTGTTGCCAAGCAATGTTGCATTAAGAATGGGCAACAAATTTCTATCTGGATACTTTATATCGAAATTTGTTACCCATTCTAAATGGGAAAGTGCCCAAGCAACATCGCTCAAAAAAATGCCCACCTTTACTTTAGATGTATCTAGTAATGGTTCTCCACAATGAGTCATGAGTCAATGAGGCATCACAGTCCAGAACTTTCACTCTTAGTGGGCTATAATAAATCTGGGGGCCACTACAGTATCTTTAAGTCCTTTCTCTAATTCTCTACTGTCCTTTTGCTGCCAACGGTTTACCTTCCACTTCATTCACTCATAATCACACGTCTGTGCTATATGATGTCCATAAAATGCAGTCATTCCATCTTGGCTGCATGGCTAAAGCTCAACAGGGCAGACCTTCATGCTGAGTTTACTTTAATGACTTTTTAATAGGTCTCTCCGTTTTAACGACGCAGTACAACAGCTCCAGTCATTTTATTGGAATGATGAATGATTGAGAGGAGGCTAACATTAATTTAATTTACAGCACATGCTTCCCATCTTTAAAAGACCAAGACGGCATCGCAAGAGGCTAAGTATGAGAAGGAAGGAGTGCGTTCATTATGTCGGAAAAAGGCTGGGGTGATTTATGATAGCGGCATTGTTGTTTTCCCTTATCTCTAATTAGACGCTTTTGTCGTGCTAACTGATTTCCGTGTCAAAGCAACAAGATGTGGTTAACAAGACAGGCCGTCTTGTTCCTCATCATTCTCAAAAGAGTCACTTGAGTCAAAACGTCCAATCATTTTCTGACACCCCACATGCTTAATTAGTCTCAGAGTCACCTAGAGGGACTGAGATGGTTTCCTCCATGGATATATGTCGCTCAAAGAAGCTAGCATTCATTTCTACTCATATGAGTGTTGCAGAGGGTTTAAAGCATGTGTTTGCCCTCAAAGACAAACTTTACAGCGTGCTTAAAACCACATGCCCTGCCTACAGGAATAATAAACATATTTTTTTTGGGCTCTAGTGCCCTCTGCAGGCTGTATGATAAAGCAAATTCACTTAGCCAGAGTTCAGGAAAAATTTCACCAGGTTCAACTGGCCGTGGGTTGTATTGTGAGAGTTAATGTCCTTATCAAGGGCCTCAAATGCCCTAGTTTGCTGCCCTACACCTGTCATTTCACCTCTTACCTGTAAAACTTTCCCTCTCCCCTCCTTCCTTTCCCTCACTGTATAAAAATGGTTCCTGTCACACAAGGCAGTGAGAGTTGTATTGGTTTTGTAGTCATGGCATCTATTCTGTCTCTCTTATCTGTTCTGTTTGCTATAAAGCTCTGCTCAGGTAAGGTAGAATATCTATCTATCTATCTATCTATCTATCTATCTATCTATCTATCTATCTATCTCCATCTAATGTTTGTCTTTCTGTCTGGTTGTCTCTGGATGTTTCTGTCTCTGAATCTGAATGCTCTATGAATAACAGAAGAGGCTGATTTTTGGCCTGACAAAATGTACAACTAACATTTCTTTCTATGTCTTGCATAGAAATAATATCTTTTTAAATAATGTTCATATTTTTTATGCAGTTTTTAGAATAAAATTAAAAAATGCAATATTCAGTAACTTTTATTTTGAGTACCATTTGTGTATTGTATACATTTTATACAATTATTTGAAAAAATAATTAATTTAGGGCTCCAAAAAAATGATAAAATAAAATTTTACAATAACAGTTTGTAATCTAGACAGTCTGGAAACCCATTTTCGGTTTCATCAGATAGACCTGTCTTCATGCAACAATGAACACAGCACTAGCAATGATGTCCGATTCATGGACAAATGCGAATCATTCATAGCTATTATGAGTTCACACTGTCTCCTTAACATATCCGATTCTAAATTAACCGGGATGTTACTAATTCTACACTTTAGGACCGTGAGTCTACAACGTGTAGCCTAAATAATAGGTAACATAGGCCTATTTATAATTATAGTTTAGTTGTATACATCAATACTAAATTATAGTAGCCTAATAAAAAGTGTAGTCTAAAAAGATTTAGGAACCACCAACTTAAATAGTCATCAATATGCTAAAACATCAACATGATATCAACAATAATTTCACTGTTTCATATAACGTTACAGTCCAAAAGTCTGAGACCAGTAAACATCTATTTAGCGTTTCCCAGTCATTTTTATCTTGGTTACTAATGCATATGTCAAAGTTTTCTAAAATAAAAATAGTCTTCGTCTGTTTAAATTATAAGTCATCACCGGATAAAATCAAAATGTAAGGCTTTGTCAGTGAATAGCTATAGCTAAGGAGTCGTTTTATATTGCGATTCGTACCTGTACGACGCAAACATAGACATAATCTCCATCCCTTCACCATTTTGCCTTCTAGTAGGTGAACAGACTTTCCCCATGAGCGAATAAACAGTTAGCAGCAAAACTGAAAGAGGATGGCGAAGTTTGTCAGAGGGAGCTGCTCGGAAAAACTAACCCGCAAGCAGTTTGAAATGAGAGAAGGCTGAGCGCGTGGAACACAGAGCGGGCGCGATCTCGTGAAAGTGACGTGGATAAGTGGAGGCTGCAGCCTGCAGGAAGAAGTGGTTAATTAGGCTAATACCGGCAAATAATTGCATACTTTTGAAATATGACATGTGGCTTGTCTATTAATGACGCATAAACAACAGAGTCAACGTTAATTTACTAATTTACATTCGGGGCTATATAGAAAATGTAGTATGAACCTTTGGGCTCCACTGTGGTGGACTATTTACACATCATACAGGCCTACATATAAAAATTATTAATTATATAAAATAACTTATTTAAAAAGAAAATGTAGATAGACCTATCATATTGCACAAAATTATGTGCCATGAAAGTCAACTGAAAGCTGTTGAAAGCTTGAGATTGCTTAACCGCTGTGGAAAAATTGTTGTAAATGTTTGTATTGTAGGTATAATAAGCAGTTCCTATGCATAAACACCTCTACCAGCTGTCTGGTAGAATTTTAGTCGAATCACAGCCTCTCATTCTCCTGCTCCTTGTCCTTTGAGTGGAATGCATTGAATTCTTGAACTCTAAAATAGTTCATTTCTTTGTGTCTTGTCTACCTGCCCTCTTTGTTTTGCACATGTACTATATCAAATACAACATTGTGTGCTCTTGTATTAGCCTTTGCCCTGAAGTTTAAAAAAACAGGGATTATTTGAAAAGTTGGGGTAATTTATTAAGGTAGGCTATGCAATATTTTAAAAATAATTATGATCCAAAAGTAAAGGCAGATGTAAACTGTAGGCTATATTTCGTTTGTGTTTTTGTGGGAAGGGACATGTGCATTTTTGTATATTTTTAGTAAACTCACTTGCAGATAATAATATTAAAGGATTAGTCCACTTTCAAATGAAAATGACCCCAAGATTTACTCACCCTCAAGCCATCCTAGGTCTTTCTTCTTTCTGATGATCACAATCAGAGAAATATTAATAAATATCCTGATGCGTCCAAGCTTTATAATGGCAGTGAACAGGGGTCATGAATATGAGCTGAAGAAAGTGCCTCCATCCAACATAAATGTACTCCAATCCGGGGGGTTAATGGCCTTCTGAAGTGAAGCAATCCGTTTGTATAAAAAAAAAAAAAAAAAAAAGTCCATATTTAACAAGTTATGAAGTAAAATATCTAGCTTCCGCCAGACCGGCTTCCATATTCAAGCTACAAAGAAAGTGTAAACTGGCGTCGCATCAGTTACACTTTTTAAGTAAGTTGAATAGGGAAGGCGTATAGCATGTAGCGTAAGCTTTTTGAATTGCAAGAGTTTTACACTTTCTGAGATGTTGAATACAGAAGGCTGCCTGGCGGAAGCTAGATATTTTACTTCATAACTTGTTAAATATGGATTTTTTTTTTTTTTTTTTTTTTTTTTAAACAAACACATTGCTTCGCTTCAGAAGGCTTTTATTAACCCTGTGTGGAGTATGTTTATGATTGATGGATGTGGATGGATGCACTTTCTTCAGCTCATTCTTGTGAACCCTGTTCAGTGGCATTATAAAGCTTGGATGCATCAGGATATTTATTAATATAACTGCAGATTGTGTTCATCAGGAAGAAAAAAGTCATATACACCTAGGATGGCTTGAGGGTGATTAAAACTTGGACTAATTTTCATTTGAAAGTGAACTAATCCTTTAAATATTTTTTTGTTTTGTTTTTTTGTGAATGAAGGACTTCAGTATGATACTTGCACATGTCAAGTTCAAGTTGTAATGTTTTGCTGCACATTTACTCTGACTGTCAGTGATTTTGCTCTGTCACTGGTTAATCTAGCCTGTAGCGCAGTGCATCTTGGGTTATTGAATCCAGACAGGTTATTTTTTAACACATGGTCACCTTGTGCATATCGTTTATGACCTCTTCAAAGTTCACCATCTCCTTATGATTTCACACGCTTGTACTTACAGGACGGATGAAGATGTAATACATGTAACCACGTCAGCTGCAGAACAACTTCTCTTTTTATCTATTATTTATTTATTTTCTGTTGTTATACCCAAAGACATTTGCATGCTTTACACCCAGCATCACATTCTAAATGCAACAGTATAGTTTTAAATGCAACATTGTTCACTGCAAAGAAGAATGACTGTTTACGTTGAAACAAAAAATTCTAATGCCAAGTTTAAAATAGCCCCGTTTTAAAGGGATAGTTCACTCAAAAATTCAAATTCTGTCAACATTTACTCATCATGTTGTTCCAAATCCAAACCTATATGACTTATTTCTTCTGTGGGGAAAATTAGATATTGAGAGAGAAAAAAAAAAAAAACATTGGTTCCCATTGACTTTCATTGTATGGACAAAATATCTTGTTTTGTGTTTCATGAAGAAAGAAAGTTATACAGGTTTGCAATGAGTAAATGATAACAGAATTTTCCTTTTTGTGCAAACTAAGCTGAATGGGATGAAAGTGCACAGGTGGACAGTGGGTAATATGAAAACACTTAAGGTGCCCTTGCATTCAAGCACATGTTCTGCACTCGATCAAACCTGGTGATCAGGAGGGGGACAAGTTAGATGGCTCACTGATTATCAGGAAAAACTTTGTGAATCAAAGCACAGCTTTATATGGCCGCAAAATAAACAAATTTGTTAGTTAATGACCACCATCATAACTGGTTCTTAAGACTGCTCTGAACCTTGGCTTCGAGTCACAGATCTAAATACTTTCCAATAGTGATCCATGGAACCAGTTACATCAGGTTGTTTTGACTGTTCCAGGTGAGTGGTGCTACCAGAGCCAGTTTTCCTGTCAAGACACATGTAAAGGTGAGAACTTCAAGTTTTTGCATTGTCATCTCTAAAGCAAAGTCCTTGTTGACAGTGTTTTATACAGTTGAATGTATACAGTGAAAATGTGTTTTCCATTTGTGTCATTCAGGGCCTTCAGACTGGAAAAAATATTTTCCTAATTGTGGAGGTGAGAGACAATCACCCATCAATATTGTTACAAGCAAAGTGAAACAGGACTCAAAATTGACCAGTTTTATCTTCGAGGGCCACGAGAACATTTTCAACATGAGTGTGGAAAATCATGGACAATCAGGTAGATGGAACTGAAATTTAAAGGTTAACAGACACAGTGCCGTAGTTACATGTTACTACTTGTACTTACTATAGTAATAACAGTAAATTATGCATAATTACAAGTAACTAACCCTAAACCAAACCCTAACTGTAACTCTATAGTAAGTACATGTAGTTAATTAATAGTACTCAGTACTTATTTGAGTAATTACAATGTAACTACGGCACTGTAAAATAAAGTGTAACCGAATGAACAAACCTCATTAGTATGTTTGAGCTTCTGTTTACTATATTTGATGCGCTCTATCCACATGCATTTATCAGTGTTTATAAAATGTGAATAAAAATGAAATCTGTTCATCATATAAAGCATTTGTGTATCTTCAGAAGACTTAAACCCCTCAATTTAAATGGATAACATGTATGATGTCTTCATATACTTTTTTATTGTGAAAGTTTTGGTGAATTGGACTGTGAATGGAGGGATAGAAATCAAATTTGTGTTTCAAAGGTGAATGAAAGTCTTATGGAACAAAGTTTTGGATGAACTATCCTTTAAAAGTGGGCATGAAATGGAAGTTATGATTGTCTTTCCTATTGTGATGTACACTATATTGCCAAAAGTATTGCGACACCCTTCCAAATCAATTAATTCAGGTGTTCCAATCACTTCCATGGCCACAGGTGTATAAAATCAAGCACATAGGCATGCAGGCTGCTTCTACAAACATTTGTGAAAGAATGGGTCGCTCTCAGGAGCTCAGTGAATTCAAGCGTGGTACCGTGATAGGTTGCCACCTGTGCTATAAGTCCATTCGTGAAATGTACTCACTATTAAATATTCCACAGTCAACTGTAAGTGGTATCATAACAAAGTGGAAGCAATTGGGAACAACAGCAACTCAGTCATGAAGTGGTAGGCCATGTAAAATCACAGAGCGGGGTCAACGCATGCTGAGGCGCACAGTGTGCGGAAGTCGCCAACTTTCTGTAGAGTCAATAGCTATAGACCTCCAAACTTCTTGTGGCCTTCAGATTAGCTCAAGAACAGTGCGTAGAGAGCTTCATGGAATGGGTTTCCATGGCCGAGCAGCTGCATCCAAGCCTTACATCAAGTGCAATGCAAAGCATCGGATGTGGTGGTGTAAAGCACGCCGCCACTGTTCTCTGGAGTGAAGAATCACGCTTCTCTGTCTGGCAATTCGATGGACGAGTCCGGGTTTGGCGGTTGCCAGGAGAACGGTACTTCCCTGACTGCATTGTGCCAAGTGTAAAGTTTGGAGGAGGGGGATTATGGTGTGGGCTTGTTTTTCAGGGGTTGGGCTTGGCCTCTTAGTTCCAGTGAAAGGAACTCTTAATGCTTCAGCATACCAAGACATTTTGAACAATTTCATGCTCCCAACTTTGTGCAACAGTTTGTGGAACAGTTGGAACAGCTCCTGTTCCAACATGACTGCACACCAGTGCACAAACCAAGGTTCATAAAGACATGGATGAGCGAGTTTGACTGGCCTGCACAGAGTCCTGACCTCAACCAGGTAATACACCTTTGGGATGAGTTAGAGCGGAGACTGTGAGCCAGGCCTTCTCGCCAACATCACTGCCTGACCTCACAAATGCGCCTCTAGAAGAATTTTCAGAAATTCCCATAAACATACTCCTAAACCTTCTGGAAAGCCTTCCCAGAAAAGTTGAGGCTGTTAAAGCTGCAAAGTGTTAGCCTGGTAATACCAGACTCTGCTACTTCACTTTGCTTCGTAGACAGAGTCTGGAATGGCATAATAGAGAAGTGTTTTCTCTCTCGCTAGGGGGCGCTTGTCTGAAGTTTAAAATCATTGGTTACCCGTAAGCCAATCAGATACGTTTAGTTATGATGTATGTTATGCGTCTGTACAGCCGCATCGAAGCACAGACATCATCCATCGAACTCAAATCTATGATTGAACTTCCACTGTAAACCTGTTGTAAACACATGATAAAACAAATGTTTATCAAACACTCTTCTTGTTCTGGCTTCAGTTTGATAAAGAGTTGAATGTTCTCCATAACAGAGCGAATTGCATCCCGTGTCTCGTTTCCCATTTCCGCAGTCGTTTCGGTTTTCGATTTCTCTAACCTACAATGTAAAACTCGGTGCTTAGCATCTACGTCACGGTTCTCAGCCCGTCCTCTGTTCGTTGATTGGCCCGGCTGTTTCCAGACCGGTGGCAAACAGAAAGCTCTGACGCTGTCTCAGACTGAGTATAGAAGCGAAATGAAATTGAGCGGAAGTAAGAAGTCTGACGTAGTCAGGCTAGCAAAGTGTGGGCCAACTCCATATTAAACCCTATGGATTAAAAATGAGATGTCATTAAAGTTCATGTGCACGTAAAGGCAGGCATCCCAAAACTTTTGGCAGTGTATATCCGAGTAAAACAGCTTCTCAAAAAATGTAGGGCAGAACTTGATTTTGTCCATAGGGAATTTATTTGTGGTTTGCTATTGCTGTAATCTGAAAATAAATACTGCCCATTTTGTTTTCATGGTGACTCAAACTTCAGTTCAGTAAAATTCCATTCAATTTAATTCAATTGACTTTAACTTTACCTTTGTTTGAATTCTGTTACCTTTTAAGTAGTGTAATCTTAGAGTAAATAATAACATGCTCTATGCTTCTTCCCAGCTCACTTTACACTGCCTCAATCTGTGCGGCTCCGTGGTGGGGGTCTGTCAGGCATATACAAGGCTATCCAGTTCCACCTGCACTGGGGAGAGGACGGCGGCCAGGGCTCAGAGCACTCTGTGGACGGGGAGCGTTATCCCATGGAGGTGAGAGTCCATGTCAAAGTCAATGACATATGGAGGATCAAATGCATACAAAGCCTATTATTTTATGATGGGTATTAATGATGTATTTTGCCTCCCAGCTCCACATTGTTCACATTAAAGAAAAGTACAGCAACTTGGAAGAGGCTCTAAATGACTCTACAGGGGTGGCAGCACTTGCCTTCTTTTTTGAGGTACTGATGCCTTTGTGATATTTTGTCTCATACTAATTATACTAATTAAATAAATACTTATATTTGTGAGGAAATCATCTGAACACAAGCTCTGACACAGTGTTATTTTATTATTATTGAGATAAAATTATAGTTTTTGTTAATATTTTGAATTTTTATCTTTTATATTTTCTGTTTTCACTCAAAGACATATTGGTCACATTTTAGATTAGGGTCCAATTTCTCACTATTAACTGTTACTTTAACTATGACTTTTGCCTCAATAAACTCCTAAATATAAAGTTCTGTCAGGAAACTCTAGATGGCACAGGCTTATAGGTCCTTAACTCAACCTGCTTGCAATCACATCATTCTCTATAGGGCACAGCTGATTGGCTACTGATACAGCAGGAACCAATGAGCTTGTTGCTCAACCTTCAAATACTTGGTCAGCATTTGCTGTATCAGTTGCAACATGCTTTCAGAAACCTTCCACCTTCCTCAGCTCAACCTGTATAGATCTGCTACAGGTAATTCATGTATGCTATATTGTACAGCAGCAGCATGTCTTACCTGCTCACAGCAGCGTTGTGTAAGTATTGGCAGTAGCAAGTCCCGTACCTGCTCTGCAGCAGCAGCAGAAATAACAGCGTAGCAGATCTATTTCACCAAGACCAAATATATCAACATTGTCACATCCGTTACCATGCCAAACACTCTGAGAGTTGTCTTGACAGAATTACTAAAAACCAAACAGACTCCAGACTATGCCTTAGAATATGCTTTAATCATGGTCGGAGGACCTTGTATCAATCACAGAGAATCCCACAAGCAAAAAGAATACAACAGTTTATATAGGATAGGAGCATGGTAAAGCATTCTACAATATGATTGGTTCTTCATATGTCAAACCCTTCTGTTACTAGGTAAAGCAAGATCTGCTCAAATCATGTGTTTATTAGTTTGTTGGTTACTGAATATCATGGAGCTATTATATTTAGATGGTTGTCTAGCTGTCCCCAAGTTTAATTTCCCCTTACATTTGGACATGATTCAGACACACACTGACTTAGGCCCAAGGTTTGAGGACATTTAGGTTTCAAAAGCATATAAATGTTATTCCTGCAAGGAAAAAGAATGTTAGTTATGATTAATTAAAAAATTCCATCACAGCTGGAACGCGGCTCTCTCGTGAATGTGTGAATTGCAATTACCAGAAGCTAGATTACAGTTTATAAAGTTATAATTATGTATTTTCTTACAAAAACGCATCGCTTCACTTCAGAAGGCCTTTATTAACCCTCTGGAGCCATATGGATTACTTTTATGATGAATGGATGTGCTTTTTTGGGCTTAAAAAAAAATTGTACCATTTACTCCCATAATAAAGCTTGGAAAAGCCAGGATATTTTTTTTTAAATATAACTCTGATAGTGTTTGGCTAAAAAAAAGAAAGTCATTTATACCTAGGATGGCTTGAGGGTGAGTAAACTATGGGATCATTTACATTTTTTGGGTGAACTTTAACTAATAACCCTACACCCAAAATGTAAAAAACCTATCATTCCAAAATGACTGACATTCTTCCGTGAAACTTGAAAGGTGATTTTTGAAGAATTTCCATAAAGTAGAAAAAATGTCATTTTTTAAAGTAGAAAAAATGTCATAGAGCGGATCATAAATGTGATCTATACAACAAGACTTTTGAAGGCTTTAGCATGATGAGAAAAAAAAAAAAAAAAAATCAGTCTAATACATGAAGAACTCATTCAAATCGGTTTTGTGAACTGGATCAGCTTGAAAGAGCCGACTCAATTCGTTCATGAATCAGATATCACATGAACGTGCCAAGCAATGCTAGTAAAGATTTAGTTTAAAAAAAAAAATTAGAAAAGAATTACTCTGAATAAATTTTCACTTTGACCTCATACAATGTTTTGAAATAGCTTCATAAATATAGCGCAGGAGCCATATGGACTACTTTTTTTATTTTATGCTGCATATTTGTCAGTCCACACCATTCATTTTGCAGCCATTTTGGGTGAAATATCCCTTTAATGAACTATGTTGATAACTAAACACAGACTTTTGTCATCCCTCTTTAGGTGTCTTCAGGGCAAAATAAAAAGCTCGACAGAGTTATAGAGGCTTTAGGAAAAGTCCAACATAAAGGTGAGTACTTTAAAGAAAGACTACATAGTCTTTTTTTGGAAACTGAATTTCTCTTTTTTGATTAGTTTATCTATTTAACATGTTTGCATTTTTATTACACATTATGCAATTTGATCAAAAGGGAACAGCAGTAAAATTGAAGACTTCAGACTTACTGACATCGTCCCTCAAGCCGATAAACTGAGCTACTATCGGTACTCTGGTTCCCTGACCACACCAGGTTGTGACCAGGCTGTTGTGTGGACGGTCTTCCAAAAGGCTCTGCCCATAAGCAAAACTCAGGTCTGTGATCATTTAATTAGATTCACCAATATCTCAGGAGATACTTAGAAGATCTCAATTAAGTATGTATTTATAGAAAGGTTGAGTTCATTAGTGGTAGATTTTAATTGAAATGTACTGATCCTTTTGGGCCATCTTTCTTTTTCTACTTTAGCTGACGTCAATGTATAAACAGCTGTTATTCGCAACAGAAAAACCAATGACTGGAATATTCCGTCCTGTGCAGAATCTGAATGGACGAGTTGTTTACACATCTGTGCCATCTCACAGTCTGTGTGTCCTGCCCAATCTAATCAACCTCTTTCTGTGCCTCTTTTGTGTTTTTGGACAACAAAGGTGTTTTCACTGAATGGTATGAATGCGTGTCTTTTTTTTTTTTTCACTGAATGCTTGTCTTTTAACTCAGGAGGTTCTGTACAAAGTAAAGTTAATCAATCTTTAAAGCACTGAACTGAAGCTACTGAAATGGATCTTTGCACCATGTTAAGGTTGAGAAATCTGACAATATTATTATTTTGTTATTATTTTCTGTTCACAACCATCAATTGTCCCAATAGTATCTCTTTTCATGTCTACATTCACTCCCCTTTAGAAGTAGTGACAGCTTTATTTGACTTTCATGGATTCTCATCCGTTTTCCATGACTTGGTTGTTCATGATTACTGCATTTGAAGTATTTTTTAACAGAGGGGTTCGATTTTTCATTGTAACAACTATAAAACTGTATAAAAGTCTATATTTGGGATTTGAATGTGGATCATTTGAAGCTTTCTGAGCCTCGACTAAGATGAATTTCTATGACTTGTCCAGTACTATAACATTTTCATGATTTTCCATGCCTGGAAATGCCAACTTTTTAAATTCTCAGATGTTTCCTGAAAAAAAAACTATAAATTGAGTGTTTCATACAGCAATGCTTTAATGATTAAAATTGAATTGTGCACATATGCAGGGCATGTGAAGTGGAAGTTGTACATTATTTAAGTTTCCAAAGATGTCAATAAAACTTCAAATGAAGTGACTGCACAAATTATTTAAGTCCAACAGTTCATATTTCATTTGTCATATAAAATCCTCATTTTGAAATTATATGTAACAAGCAGACAAACCCTTGACTTAAACTGAATCTGTGATGACATGCCAAACTCATTTTTGAAGAAAGAGCACCTGCTGCTGACGTTGAAAACAGGGTTACTGCTTTTGTGCCTGTAACCAGGTTCTAAAGTGCTCGATTTGGGCTGTGATGCTACTCCTCGCCGTGCCACCGGGTGCGCTGTACTGTTCAACGCTTTTGGTGTAGTCCCACACTGACGAAACGTCCGTGTCAAACAAAGGGCTGGAGAGAAAGAAAGAAACAAAAATAATGAAAATAAAACCATTTCATATACTTCTATAAGCCATAATTGTTTGAATGTGCCTGCTGACCTGACGGTTTGAAGGTCCTCTACAGTGAGTTTAGACAGACTGATGCTCTTTGTCTCAGCAATATAGACTGCTTTTCCAGCACAACTGTGGGCCTCTCTGAAAGGCATCTTTGATATATATGTATATATATATATATATCAGATTTCATTCAGCTCAATTGAAATGCAAAAGTTATATACTATAAGCAGATCGATGGACTCACTCCCTTTCTGACCAGGTGGTAGGCAAGATCAGTGGCCAGCATATCTGGGCTGAGGGCCGCTTCCATCGCTACTTGGTTGACCTGAGGAATGGAAAAGTCAGGAAATAAAACAACAATTCATTACATTGCTCAAATTGCAGACTGACAATGGATACATGCCCAGCACATTTGCATCTTTTTCAGCATTTCACCTACTTGCTATTTAACCGAGGTTTTGTTTTTGATTTGCACACTGTCCATAACAAAACAACATAAACTTGTAGTATAACCTGTCTCTCACCTTTAGAGTTGAAATGACACCTGTCGCCACCTGCAGCACAGCGCATACTGTATCATACGTGTCGAACATGGCCTCCTTATCCTCCTGTAGTGATAAAACGTATAATCAGAGGATGGTTGAAAGCAAAAGAATCACATTCTCTGCCTGTTATGTGTAACGATTCGGGCTCATGGTAAGATCCATTTGCAAGCTTTATTAAATGTGAGAGTGGTCGTACAGGCAGGGTCAAAACAGGAACAAACAGGAACAGTGAGGAACAGGCAGAGTCGTAATCCAGGTACAGGCAGAGGTTGGGACTGGCAGATATCACTCACAGGTCGGTACACAAAGCAAGGGTCAGGACAGGAAGCAATGGGTCAATAAACAGGAAACAGGCAGTAACGGCAACAAACAGGCAGACAGGAATAATAATGCTCGGAAATGACACACTGGGTAATCAAGACTTCGCGATTGGATGGTGTGAGTGAGAGTCCTTTTATAGTCCAGTTAAAAAGCTGCAGCTGGGTGTAGTGATTAGTGTGGAGTGTGCATGACTGTATGTGGTAACAGGTGATTGGTGGAGTGAGTGCATGTGATTGACAGGGAGGATTATGGGAAATAGAGTCCGGAGTGAACAGGAACAGACTGTGATCGTGAGATTATGGACATACCTGTAGGTCTTTGTTGTACGTGCTGGGTAAGCCTTTGAGAGTCATCAGAAACCCTGCACACTGTATTACAAAGAAAATTAAATTAGATGAAGCCTGATGTTTTTTTTTGTAAAAATGGTGAAAAATGGTGAGCGTTAATATTTAGAAATCTTACCTTTACATTTTTTTTTTTTTAATTTTATAAATATTTTAAATATTACTTTCTTCATAATTAATCTAAGGATGCATGTACTGTTATGAAAATTCTGGCCGATAATTAATGTTATGGCCCATAACAATAAATTGCCAATATTAAATATGATTTTATCTTTATTAAATATAATTCCTTTTGAAGTGAATTTAGGCATCACATCATTATAATTTTGATATAAAGCCTGATGGTTTTTGTTGTAAAAAAATGTAATTGTAAATTTGAGTGTTAATATTTATTAATTTTATTAAATAATATTTTAAATATTTGTAATATTCCTTTCTTCATAATTAAACTAGGGATGCATGCACTATTATGAAAAAATTCTGGCCGATAATTGTTTTCACGTTATGGCACATAACGATAAATTGCCATTATTAAAATATGATTTTATCTTTATTAAATATAATTCCTTTTGAAGTTAATTTAGGCATCACAACATTATAATGTTCAATATGAAAAATGAATAATAATTTTGATATAAAGCCTGATGGTTTTTGTTGTAAAAATTGTTAATTGTAAATTTGAGTGTTAATATTTATTAATTTTATTAATATTATTTTAATATTATAATATGTTCAATCTTATTAATATTTTAAATATTAGTATATATAAAAATATATGCACCGGTACAAAAATTCTGGCCAATAATTGTTTTCATGTTATGGCACATAACAATAAATGGCCAATATTAAAATATAATTTTATCTTTATTAAATATGATTCCTTTTTAAAAAGAATTTAGGCATCACAACATTAAAATGTACAATATGAAAAAATAATTTTGAGATAAATCCTGATGGTTTTGGTAGTAAAAAAATTAATTGTAAATCTGAGTGTTAATATTTATTATTTTAATAAATAATATTTTAAATATTACTCTTACTTTTAATATTTAAATATTTTTAATTGTATTAATATTTTAAATTTTAGTATATATAAAAATATATGCAAAGTTATGAAAATACTGGCCGATACTTATTTTCATGTTAACAATAAATCACAACATTATAATGTACAATATAAAAATAATAATAATCATTTTTATATTATTCATAATAAAGATGATATTTAACAATGTTATTCAATTATTCATGTTTTTGAAGATTAAATGAGAGTTAGATGACAGTGAATGTAATCTAAATTTAGAAATAGAAGCTAACGCACTATTACATATATGACAGCCCTAGTACTAATTATTAAATTTCCCATAGATTGACCTTAACCATAAGTCCAGTTATTTTAATGACGTGATTACTCGTGTCTTGTGTTGGCTTCATTAGTCAATGTAGTATCTTACTCTGCCAAACACCCGTCCTGCTTTGCTGCGGATGAGCTCCAGGCTGTCTGCGTTCTTCTTCTGAGGCATTAAACTGCTCCCCGTGCTGCTCTCACAAACATAAACACAACAGCTGATTAACTACACACACTAGGCACACATACAAAGCAGAAGTGGACTGAATCCCTCAGCACACATCAGCCAGCTCGTGTCATCCACCAATTAAGACAACCTGTTTGAATCCTGCACTCCGTGGCAGATAGTCAGCTTTACCTAACATGGTATTTGTGTTAATAAATAGGTAATAATTATTTATGAGCGAGCATTTACTAGTTAACTAAGGTCAGTACCAGTTGTGCAGCAGCCAGCTTGTGGTTAATAAAGATAAATCAATAAAGTTAATGTTAACAGACCAAACATTTTACAGGCCATAAAGAATTATAGTATGAGAAGAAAACTGATTTCCTCTTACAACGGAAAGTGTGTAATGTCAGGAGCACGTACATGTGTACGTCACTGACATTTCTGTGCAACTGCATTTCTGCCTTAAGCACAAGCCAGTTTCATGATGAAATAGTGCATACGTGGCAAGCGGGGTAATAATAATGCAGAACATGTAAGGAGAAATGCCGTTAACCCAATGTCTTCAAATTAATGATCTCTGTCTGCTGTGACATTATGGGGAATTATGGGGCCTTCACACAAGACACATTCTTGAGTTCAAACCACTAGGCAAATTGTTGTAGGTTAATAACTGTTTTCTACAAGATCTTTCTACAAGTCAAATTCAGCCACATTTAAATCTGCAATCTTTTTTTTTAATGCTTTTGAAAAAAGTCTTATGTTCACCAACGTTGTAAAAAAAAAGAAGAAAAAAAAAAAGGCAAAGCTGATTTTTCAGCATCATTACTCAAGTCTTTAGCATCGCACGATCTTTCAGAAATCATTCTAATATGCTTTTTTTGCTGCTCATGAAACATGGGGCTTTTTCCATTGACAGGACAGTAGAGCACAGAGAGGAATGGGATTGGAACATGACCCAGGGCAGACTCAAACCGTGAGCCTAGGACTCTTATATGTCATGGGCGCATGCTAGAGCTGCACGATTTATCGTTACAAAAAAAAAAAACGTGATCTTGATTCAAGCACCTACGTGATCTTATTCCTAAATGCCAAAGATTCATCTGTGTCTATTAAACCTTTGACAAGTACGATCACAGCGAACATTCAGATCTGCGTTGGAGTCTGCAGTTGTCATGTACACTACCATGAAAACAGCTGTTTGTCAATATACAGTAAAGTGGCATTTATTCCTGTGATCAAAGCTGAATTTTCAGCATCATTACTCCAGTCTTCAGTGTCACATGATCCTTCAGAAATCATTCTAATATGCTGATCTGCTGCTCAAGAAACATTCATTATTATTATCAATGTTGAAAACAGTTGTGTACAATTTTTTCTCAAAATTCTTTGATGAATAAAAAGTTCAAAAGAACAGCATTTATTTAAAATTGAATATTTTCTAACATTATAATTGTCTTTACTGTAACTTTTGATCAGTTTAACTCATCCTCGATGAATAAAAGTATTGATTAATTTTATTTCTATCCCCCAAAAATAAAATTAAAATTCTTACTGATCCTAAACGTTTGAACAGTAGTGTTTAATGTTACAAAAGATTTAGATTTCAGACAAATGCTGTTCTTTTGAACTTTCTATTCATCATAGCATCATGAAATAAAAATGTAAATAACTGTTTTCAACATTGATAATAATCATAAATGTTTCTTGAGCATAAAAATCATCATATTAGATTGATTTCTGAAGGATCATGTGACACTGAAGACTGAAGTAATGATGCTGAAAATTCAGATTTGATCACAGGAATAAATTACACTTTACTGTATACTGACAAAGAAAACAGCTGTTTTAAATTGGAATAATATTTCACAATATTACTGTTTTTGTTTGTATTTTTAATCACATAAATGCAGGCTTGGTGAGCAGAAGATACTTCTTTTAAAACATTAAAAAATCGTACTCACCCCAAACTTTTGAACGGTAGTGTATAGGTATGAAACAGCTTCACAAACAGTCTTATTAAAAAATCCTGGCATTTAAGTTTATAGTTCGGATATAAACACTGATATCTATGGAAGCAATCAAAACAGAGTAAATCACCTTTGAAACTTGACGCTTGAAATAAAAATCACTGTTACGCCAGTAAGTGGCGACAAATCACTGTTAAAAAATGTATTTGTCACTGAAACATTCATTAAAGAGATTTATCGCTGATTCATCAAGTAATGAAACAAGTGAAGCCTTTATGAGCGAGTCCTTGAATAATTCATTCAAACCAATTTAAAAAAAAAAGTTCAAATTAATTAAATAAATTAATTAATTTTTTTAAATAGACTTTTTTGTTTTTGTTTTGTTGTCTTTTCAGAATTGTAACCTCTAATTTAAACAATAAAATCATGACTCAATTTATCTAGAATCATGCAGCTCTAGCACAAGCACAGCCAGATGAGTGTAGTTTTTAAAGGAGACCTATAATGCCCCTTTTACAATATGTAATATACGTCTCTGGTGTCTCAGAATGTGTCTGTGAAGTTTCAGCTCAAAATACCCCACAGTTCATTTATTATAGCTTGTCAAATTTGCCCCTATTTGGGGGTGAGCGAAAACATGACGTTTTTGTGTGTGTCTCTTTAAATGCAAATGAGCTGCTGCTCCTGGCTGCTTTTAAAAAGAGGGCAGAGCTTTAACAGCTCACGCTTCCGGTTGCTCAACAACAACAAAGCTGGAGAATCTCACGCAGCCAAAATGAGGATTGTCAGTAACGGTGTTCATCTTTACATTGTTCAAAACAAAGTGGGACACTGATGGAGAGACTCAGGAAGAAGTTACAACTTATGTAATGCAGAACGTTTCTGAACGGTTAGTGGATAAAATTAAGTAGTTGCTGTGGAGTTGATTCAACTCAATGACTAGCATGTGGCATCATGTTAATCTTTTGTGCAAATCCAGCGTTGAATTGACCCTCGTTTGTGAAGCAGTCTGGTGTAAAATGACGGCATGGCAACAACACTCAACTACAACAACTCTTCCTCTTTTCTAAAGCAGCCCAACATGGCCTCACACCCTTTGTTGTGTGTTCTCGGGGGCAGGGTTTATGTATATTTTAGGGTTAGTGATGTCACTAACCTGGGAAAAGAACCTTGTTGTAGTCCCTACCAGCCGTTTGTTGTAGTCCTTAAACAGCGAATTCTTTAAAAGAAAATATCTTCCTTTGCTTTGAACTTTGAGCGTTGTAACTTTGCATGTTGTTTATGCTCTTACAGTAACATTACACACTAAATAAAGTATAAAAAAAGTGAAATCATAATCAACCACCCCTTTAATGATTTTTGTATTCTGTTTTCAAGATTAACCACTGCTGTCACTTCCCATTATGGATCATGTGCTGTCCTCACCTGTATGCATCAGTCAGAGTGATGAAGGAGAATTCCTTGGTACTGTACAAAATCAGATCCTCTGCCATCTTGCTGAGGTGTGTGAGACACATTGATCCCCAGAAGAGAAACTCCGCTGTCCAAAAACATACACAAACACATTCCGTTAAAGGGATAGTTTTCCCAAAAGTGAAAATTCTGTAATCATTTACTCATCTTCATGTTGTTCTAAATCTGTATGAATTCTTTCTTCTGTGGAACATAAAAGATATTTTGAAGAATGCTGGTAACCAAAGTTTTGGTGACTATTGACCATTGTATGGAATAAATAAATTAAAACAAAACAAAAAACACAAAACAAAACCAACTAAACAAAAAACAGACATTTTTCAAAATAGCTTTTTTTATGTTCCACAGATGAATTAAAGTCATACAGGAAAATACATGAGGGTCAGTAAATGATTACAGAATTTTCATTTTTAGGTGAACAATCCCTTTTATTATGAGAGACGCTGATGTCTGTTACTTACTTACTCTTAGATGATTTTTGAAGCATGATTATACATACCAACAAAATCCCTCTGTCCAGTAGCATCCATGCTGTTAATGCTGATCCTGTCAAAATTTAGCTCTGGGGAGTGATAAAAATACAAAATTTAAAAAAAAAAAAAAAGTTATAAATCAGATGGAAAAATTCAAACAGGTGACCAGTTTGACCTATATACACAAACATATATCACAGAAACATACTTCATGAATCATTACTTATATGGGAAAAGAAATTAACATTTAATATGAAAACACGAATTTCAGGAAATCAAATTCATATAATTATGTCACCTTGACGAAGAAGTTCTCTATCAATGTTGAAGGGATTCCCAGCAATGGCTCCACTGCAAGGCAAATTATATATATTATGATTTTTGTTGAACAAAAGTATTTAGGTCTTTTTTTTTTTTTTTTAAATATGCTGAACGGTTGTGTATGTACACTCTTCACACTTTCATTGTATTAAATAAATCTTTTTGATATACACTACTGGTCAAAAGTTTGGAAACATTACTATTTTTAATGTTTTTGAACAAAGTCTCTTATGCTTATTAAGGCTGCATTTATTTAATAATAAATACAGAAAAAACAACAATATTGTGAAATAATATTACAATTTAAAATGATGGTTTTCTATTTTAATATACTTTAAAATATAATTTATTTCTGTGAATTTTCAGCATTATTACTCCAGTCTTCAGTGTCACATGATCCTTCAGCAATCATTCTAATATGATGATTTGATACTCAGTTATTATCAGTGTTGAAAACAGTTGTTGCTTAATATTTTTTTGGAACCTGTGATACTTTTTTCAGGATTAATGAATAAAAGGTTAAAAAGAACAGAATTTATTCAAAATAACAATATAAATCTTTACTATCACTTTTTATCAATTTAACACATCCATGCTGAATAAAAGTATTAATTTCTTTAAAAAAAAAAAAGAAAAAAAATTACTGACCCCAAACTTTTGAACGGTAGTGTATATTGTTACAAAAGATTTTTATTTTAAATAAATGCTGATATTTTTTAACTATTTATTCATCAAAGAATCCTGAAAAAGTATCACAGGTTATAAAATAATATTAAGCAGCACAACAGTTTCCAGCATTGATAATAAATCAGCATATTACAATGATTTCTGAAGGATCATGTGACACTGAAGACTGGAGTAATGATGATGACAATTCAGCTTTGCATCACAGAAATAAATGATATTTTAAAGTTTATTAAAATAGAAAACCATAATTTTAAATTGTAATATTATTTCACAATATTATTGTTTTTTCTGTATTTATTATGAAATAAATGCAGCCTTAATGAGCATAAGAGACTTAAAAAAAAATTAAAAATAGTAATGTTTCCAAACGTTTGACCGATAGTGTATATCAAAAAGATTTATTTAATACAATGAAAGTGTGAAGAGTGTACATACACAACCGTTCAGCATATTTTAAAAAAAAAAAGACCTAAATACAAAATCATGAACTAAAGTGTCCGTAAATATATTTATAAGATTACAAAAGATTTGTATTTCAAATAAATGCTGTTCTTTTGAACTTCCTATTCATCAAAGAATCCTGCAAAACTGCAAAAAAAAAATTGTTTCTTGAGAAACAAATCAGCATATTTTTTGATCAAATAATGCAGCCTTGGTGAGCATTTGATTCTCAAAGATAAGATACTTACTGTTTAAGACATTATAGTGGATATACACAAAACTAACCTTCCTAGGGGCATCACATTAACACGTTTTCTGATGTCCTCCAGCCGCTCAACATCCCTGCTTATCGCCACTGCATGACTGCAGGAAACGATAAACATTGAATAATTGTGACTAGACATGTATCAACAGGATGGAGTCCATTTGTACAAGTTCACAACACTTGACACTACTGTAGCTTCAGCTTCTGTCATCATTTACTCACTCACCGAATTTCTTTCATCTGCTGAACGCAATATTTTGAAGAATGTCGGTAACCAAATGATGAATTTTTTTCCATACAATGGAAGTCAATGGGGTCCATCAACTGTTTAGTTACCCATATTCTTCAAAATACCTTATTTTGTGTTCAGCAGAAGAAAGAAATTATTACATGTTTTGAACAATTTGAGGGTGAGTAAATGATGACAGAATTTCATGGGTAAACTATCCCTTTAAGACTGAATTCTTCTTTGAAATGTACCTGAGAATCCAGTGGCTCCATCTGATTGGCTGGGCCCTCTGCATGTGAGTGTATCCAGGGCAGAGGATGTCAATCTCTCTGATTGGACAAAGGAAGGTGTGTTTGGTAATTGTACATTAGTCAGATCTCTACAGGTATCTAGATTATTGGGCATTCTTACGCAGCAGCTCTTTCCACCATAGTGTTGATGAACTGCAAAGCAAATTCTTTCAGAGTAGTAATAGCGTCTCGTAGCCAGAGCCGCATATCTGTTGCAACCTATATCCAACAAATGAAAACTGTTCAGTCAAAGTCGTATGCCTGTATAGGAAATATCATGTGACCAAATTCAGTCCAAGCCAAACCTGATCATTTCTGCTCCTGCCTGTGTGAAGCTTTCCAGCTGGATCACCAATAAATTCCTTTAAAAGAAGACATGAACATTGACTGAATTTTTGGTTCCTATAATATTATTTTCATTATAAAGAATTATAAACTACACCACATGGTATGCTGATAAAAAAAAAAAAATCAGCATACCATGTGGTATTTCATCTTCTTAATCGATGAAAGTAGAATCACTGTGTTTTCTTTTGACCTTCAGTCTGCGTTCATTGGCTGTGTGAACATCCTCGTCTCCTGGTTTGATCTTGAACTCGCCTTTGGACCACTCATCAAAAACCTGATAAAGACATTTTTATATATCTGTAAAGAGTCAGTGACAATGAAGTAAATGTCTGATTACTCTTGATTTGTTATCATCATTTGTTTTTTACTGAAATTTATGCTATTCATTTGCAGGTATATATGGGGTAACAGTGCTAGGTGTCACAAATGCTATATCTTGTTATCTTTTGAATTAACATCCAATTAAATAAATGTGCATGTTTTTTCTAGCAGTTGTTATGCTGCCGCCATGTTATGCTGGTTTCAAATTCAGTCTTAAAGGGATAGTTCACCCAAAAATGAAAATTCTGTCATCAATTACACACCCTCAAGTAGGTCTAAACATGTAAGAATTTCTATTTGGAAGAATGTGAGTAGCCAAGCAGATCTCGCCCCCAATTTACTACCATAGTTTGAAAAAAAAAAAAAATATTATGGTAGTCAATGGGAGCGAGATCTGTTTGGTTACTGACATTCTTCCAAATATCTTCCTTTGTGTTCAGATGAACAAAGAAATTCATGCATGAATTTGGACCTACTTCAGGGTGTGTAAATGATGACAGAATTTTTTAATTTTAATTTTTGGGTGAACTATCCCTTTAAAATTATCCTACAAACTAAAATACCAAAATCTTCCAAATTTATTTAAACTTCAAGCGTAAAATTTCGACTTTATTTTGAATTTAATAGCAGGTGCAACCATTTTTAAATTGAATGTGCGAGGCTTCCAGTGTCATCCGTTTTATGTTATTTTAAATGTATAAAAAACAGTGCAGCTTCATATTGCAAACTGGAATGAATAAAAAGTATATATATTATACAGATAAGAACTATATAGATTTAATCTGAAAGGTTACTCTCTGAACAACAATAATTACGTTTTTGGGTCATTCTACAGAAACGTCCACTTTTGGTATGGCAAGATGTCTTAAAATGAATTTCTTTTTCTAACATTTAAACTTAGACCATATTATTAGATTATGAATACACATAAATGACAGCTTAATGATTTTTTTAGTGCATTTATTTAAAGATCACATGTACCTTTTTTGTTGTTGTTGTTGTTGTTGTATACCTTACTTCTCTGGCAATTGTAAAGGTTTTTATGAAATATTATTTCTCAATTTTTTCACCACATGCAGTCAGAGTTACAGAAAAATAATGATAATGCAAAAAATAAGGAGATTAAGGTTTTTTTTGTTAAAAGTGTGATTGAATGATGTCAACCATGTATTTTCATTAACAATGAAATTATAAACAAGTGATGCAATCCTTTAAATCTTAATTATTGAGTGTAGCATAATTCAATGGATGTAAAATTATTACCATGTTACATATGACATTTTGTTTAACGTGACAGACAAAAAAAAAAAAACAGTAACACCAGTGACACAATGAATCACCAGTGACGTATACATAAGACCAAAGATTCTTATTCTTCAACTATAATTAAGTAGATGGGACTAAATTTTTACATTTGGTATACATTCAAAGACTTGTGTGCTGAAATCATTGAGCTTGCGCTGCACTGACTGACAGCTTCTGTGATTACTAAGGGAAAGCACGGTGCTCGCTTTCTGTGTAATTCATTCACATCAGAGATTTTCCGAGTACTTCATACTTCACATTGACAAAATGTATTTTAAAACATAGTTATTTTATAATGTTTAAAATTTATTTAAAAGTGAAACTGAGAGAAACTGAACTATTAGAGGAAATGGCTGATATGTGAGCAAATAAATGCTACTCTGCCACCACCAGCTGGTTATAGTGGTAATTAATGTTGTTTTTATTTTTTAATAAGTGTTTTCTATCAAATGTTTGATTCAAAATGTAGGAAATCCATCTCAGAAGGATGAACAAATGTTTGTGGTCATTACGCGCTGAAAAAAAAATGTGTGTATATGTGTCTAATTACAGACACAGCATTTCTTAAACGGTCCCAATAGCTTCGTCTTTATTGCAATCAAGAAAACTGGTTTATTGGCAAATTAGGTAAATGTGATAACTGCATTAAAATTTGAATACAACATTAAAAAGTCAACCACTGATGGTTTTGTGTCAATGTACAGCGAGTACAGTATTATCAGATAATAGTTCAAGCAATAGTATAATAGTTCGGAAACGCCCAAGCTGGCTTAACGACAACCAGGAAGTAACCGTGCATATATAGTCAATTCAGCCATACATGCCCCAAAGAGGATTAACAATGAGAAATAAAAGTTGGAATCATGTAATCTTTTTGCAAAAGAACTAAATGAATAGCTTTGAATAAAGTCTATCTATAAATGGGAGACACCAGTAACAGTAACACAAGGGACAATTTTTATGAAAAATGCATTTTACAAAATGGCTGCTGCAAGGTATCAAACCACATGTTGTCAGTCATGGTACACTCATTAAGTAAATTAAGTAGCTCTATTTTTTTTTTTTAATTCCCTAACAATAAAGTAGGTCATACCAGTGAGTTTGGCTAAAAGCTTCATATGAAATTATTATTTTCTGATTAAAAGTGAAAAGAGACTGGACTTTCCATTGGCCTTTCTTCATAGATCTTCAGGAAATAGGAAAAGGGAAGTCAAGTGATGTCATCAGTGTGATTTTTATTTCAAAATAAGGGATTTTTGTTAAATGTTAACACCAGTGACACAACTCCAGGGGACCACTACTTTCATTATATATTTTATAATATTTATTCAGCATTGTTTTTTTATGTCATTTACATAATATATTTGATAGTTAAGTATAAATTATTGCATTTTAAATGGTAGAAAAACCTGTTTTTCGACCTCAAAATAAAGCAATTCTGTTGTCCATCCTGTTGTGCAAATAACATATTGTTCCATTTTTAAAATGGAACAATATATATATATATATATATATATATATATATATATATATATATATATATATATATAATCTAAAATTACCTTTTAGATTTTTTGCTGTTATTTTACTATTTAAATACTGAGCCATGTTCACATGATCAATGTCTTTTTTCCTGTTCAATAACAGTGAAAATTTACAATAGCTTTTTTGAAATGTACCTATACATGTACTGATATTCAAAAATAAAATATTCAGTGTGACAACTAGCCCCAGTTGGCTGGTTATCATGTTGTCAGGACAAAATGCCACATGTTGGATCACTGCAGCTTCGGTGAAGTTTACAATAGGCATCATCAGCATTGTCACATGCTTATTGTTGTGTGAACATGGAGATGTCTGTGTCAGGGCATATTTTTGTCTGTGATGTATTAAGCTTTGGTGTCAAAGGGGGAATGGACTATGGTACAGTATTCTGTTGAATATTTACAAAGCAGTTACAATAGTGCACAGGGTTCATGAGCAAGATAACACTGTAAAATAACACACAAACAACCTGGAAGCAACCAGACAGGTTTATGAATAAGGTAGTGCGATAAGTAGTGAAATCACCTTGTCAAGGCCAGTAAGGATCTGTTCCATCTCGTTTTGGGTGACCAGACCTGCTTTCTGTAAGGCTTTGACATATGCTTTACTCCCTTTAATATCAGCCTCCCACATGCGCTGGTCGTAGGAGATTGACGAGTTGAACTTTTCCATTATAGGGTCGATGTTTCCCACAAAACGACCACCCCATAATTTATTTCCCTGTTCAACACAAAATAAAGAACATAAACATTACGGTAAGCCGGTTATTGACAGGTTTGGAAAGCCTGTGACACACAAGAAACCCACTAAATCGGGCAAACTTTAGAGAGATGAGCGATCTTTACCTCTGAACTTGCCATGGTAACAGTCTCAACTTGACTCTCAAGCAGTCTTTATGTGCGATGAACAAACGGAAAACGAATTATAATTAAATATTATTAAAACGGAAAGAGGAAATGTCAGATAATTGAAGGATCAACTAGTTGCTTTCATCGATTCATGAGATTGAATTACTGCAAGAGCCTGTAGACTACATCCAGCAAATAGCGACGTGCATTTGGCATTTCTTCCTCGTTTATTTTGGGACTGCAAAAGCTCCACCCGTAATATGCTAATTAGGTGCTCGCGAACCAACCAAAATCTTAAGCGCCATTTTCCGAGTGTTTACAGTTTGTGATGGTAGATGGCGCTGTGCCCCTATTTCATTCAACCGAGAAGTTACACTAATAAGAATGAATCTAAAGACCCCTTAAAAGTTTGTAAACATTGCAACGTTTCCTGGTGGGCGGGGCTTAGCTGGAGGCAAAAAGAGACGCTGGACTCAATGTTGACAAGCGTAAGCGAGCATGTTTAGGAGGGATTTATTAAACATAGATGCAGAAGAAGGTTCAGAACTGTCCGAATATGTACAGTCACTCACTCTTCGGGACCGTGACAGCTATTTTTGTAAATTAACCTAAGTTTTGGATATTTCCTAGACAACATACTTTCGGGTGGTTCGGGGAATTTTGTCAATGCTTATTGTCTAATGTAACCGAACGCTGGGCTTACTATGATTGTGGCTTGCAATGTGGATTATTTTAAGAGACCATTCAAAGGATGGCACACACATCTATCGCTGTATGTTTGTTTTACATTAAGCTAGCTAGTGCGCTGAAAGTTGGCGACTTTTCACCTATAAAACAGAAACTTGCTGATTTGTACTAGATAAAACCAACACACCATTACATACAGTATGCATCGATTATTTTACCTGATATGAAGTGTGCAAACACGAGTATTATTTATGATCGTCTCCGTCCAGTCTGTACGCCGTGTTGCTTTCAACCACAATTATCTTTTTGATTTCTGTGAAGGAATGTCTGACGGGATCTGGTAAAACTTTAGTTTTGAACCAAAAGTCCTGTTCCTTCTATTCTGGCAGCCAAAAACACAACAAGACGACATGTTAAAGTCAAAACCTCAACCCTTTAGCGCCCGCTATTAGTTCTTATTTATGTTTTGCCTCCAGCTAGAGCGGTAACGTCACAGTGACGTAAGCGATTAAGGGGTCTATACTTCATATAAATATATATTATATATTTATATTCATATATATGATTATATTCTACAATAAATTCATTCAAGTGCTCTATTGTAGTTTATCTTCCTTTATGTTTAATAATATTTTTTTCCAAACAGGGAACAGCTTACTTTCTCTAACCCGAATGATTTCTGTGCGTCTTTTTTTACAGTCTACGGCGTTGACCTACACAATATATGTTGAGACTAAGATATTACATTTTTAATCAATATTTTATAACATTTTAAAACCGTGCAATATCATGATTTATTGATATGTTTACATTTTTTAATATTTTAAGGATTCATTTTGTTGCAATTCGTTTTGTTTTTATTAAAATCTCTTCAAAAATATTTAATACTTAAGTCTAGAAACAAATTTGAACATGACAACTGGGTGGGAACGTTTAACAAAAAGCTTCGTTTTCTCGCCGGATCGTTTTTAGTTGTCGAACCAACAAGGCAAGCAGGATGGAAGTGTAAGCGATCTAATTTATTTCTACACATTTAAGAATGTAAAAGGCAAACCATATAATAGTTGATATTTTGTTGAAATAATAGTATCTGGCGCTCTGATGAGAAAAAAATATTTTTTAAGATTTATAATGAATTTATTATATGCAGCTCACGTGGTCACTCTGTTGATGACCGTAAACTCTGCATATGAACTACAGTAGTTACATCCCTAAAGCTCGGATAAACTTGATTATGAGCTGATCTATCTAGATGATCTGTCTGAAATACAATGTACAATCACCAATAATTGATTATAAAATCGTTTGGGTGTAAGATTGTGTAATTTTTTGTACGTGTTGAGTACGGCCGTATATGTATAATATCGAGTGGAATTTGGGAAACTCACAACAAATAGTCAACATGAATAGACCAACAAAAAAACTACTAATACAAGTGAAGTAAAACTCGTAGAGGTTATAAGAATTTGAGAGCAGCACACACTGAAAGCTGCTAAAATAAGAATATTAGTATTCCTTATAGAGTTAATGTTAAATCATCGCATCTGAACTACCTAAACCAGAGGTGTACAATTCTGCCTGTCCTGAAAAGTTCAGCTCCAACTCCAAATGAAACACGCCTAACCAGTTTTACTCGGCATACTAAAAACATCCAAACAGATGTGTTGAGACAAGTTGGAGCTAAACTCTACAGGACAGTGGCCCTCCAGGACCGACTTTGGACACTAAACACTATTTATTTAAAAAAAAAAAAAAAAAAAAAAAATTATATATATATATATATATATAATTAGTAAAGATAGTGCCTTAGGTTGGAGCTTCCCACTGCTCAAACACATATGCATAAAATGCAGTTGTGTTTTGCAGTGTTCCAAAGTATTAAAGCTTGTTTTCACCACAGAATAATAATAAAAAAAGGTAATTGCAACTTTTTATCTTACCATTCTGCTTTTTTTTCTCAGAATTGTTATATATAAACTCACAACTAAAAGAAAAAACGTCCAAATTGTGGTTAAAATGTCGCAGATATCCTTTTTTTTTATTATTCTGTGGCAGAAACGAGCTTCCATACAAAAGGTCTATTATAGCTGCTGTTAGGAAACTATTTTAGGTCATTCAACACAAGTTGATCCTAATTTAAACATTTTGTTTTGTAGGAGGGATGCCAATGCTGCAATGCTGAGCAATTATGAGGTCAGTATACTGTTGCAAGAAAAAGTATGTCAACCACTTGCAGAATCTTTGATAATGTGAAAAATTTAACAAAATAAGAGAGAGCATTCAAAATGCATGTTATTTTTTTTTTTATTTAGTACTGTCCTGAGTAAGATATTTTACATAAAAGATGTTTACATATAATCCATAAGACAAAAAAATTAATTTATAAATATGACCCAGTTCAAAAGTTTGTGAACCATTGGTTCTTAATACTGTGTGTGGTTACCTGATGATCTACGACTGTTTTTTTGTTTTGTTTTGTGATGGTTCTTCATGAGTCTCTTGTTTGTCCTGAGCAATTAAACTGAGCTCTGTTCTTCGGAAAAATCCTCCAGGTCCTGCAGATTCTTCAGTTTTCCAGCATCTTTTGCATATTTGAACCCTTTCCAGCAGTGACTGCAGGATTTTGAGATCAGTTTTTTCACACTGAGGACAATTGAGGGACTCAAACACAACTATTAAAAAAGGTTCAAACATTCACTGATGCTCCAGAAGGAAACACAATGCATTGAGAGTCAGGGGTGAAAACCTTTGAACAGGATGAAGATGTCCAATTATTTTTTTATTTCGTTTAAATTTCATTGTTTTTCATTTAGTACTGCCCTTCAGAAGCAACAGAAGATACTTTCATGTTTCCTGGAAGAAAGATTAAATACAATTTACCTTGATCTTCAAGTTCCAAATGTTTTCACCCCCATCTCTTAATGCATCATGTTTCCTTCTGGAGCATCAGTGAATGTTTGAACCTTTTTTCATTAGTTGTGTTTGAGTCCATCAGTTGTCCAGTGTGAAAAGATGGATCTCAAAATCATTCAGCCACTGCTGGAAAGGGTTCAAATATGCAAAAATGCTTGTAAACTGAAGAATCTGCAGGACCTGGAGGATTTTTCTGAAGAACAGAGCTCAGTTTAACTGCTCAGGACAAACAAGAGACTCATGAACAACCATCACAAAACAAAAAAACGTAGTCGTAGTTCATCCAGGTAACCACACACAGTATTGAGAATCAATGGTTCACATACTTATGAATGGGGTTATTTTAATAAATTCAGCTATTGTTTTGTCTTGTGGACTAAATGCAAACATCTTTTATGTAAAATATCTTACTCAGGACAGTACTAAATAAAAAATAACATGCATTTTGAATGATCTCTCTTATTTTGTATTATTCACATTTTTTTACAGATTCTGCAAGTGATTCACATACTTTTTCATGCAACTGTACATTAAACCTTTTTAGATTCAAGTTGGAGTGTGTTGTACATTTAAAGGTAGGGTTGGCAATTTCAAAGTGGCTAGCAATAGTGAGTTAACTTTGAAAACATAAGATCCCACCTTTCCTTCAGAGCGATCTCCAAAGCCACGCCTCCTTCAAAACACATAAACGCACATAGCAGAGTCTGCAAAGCTCATGAGAGACGCCGTTAAATTACCTCATGTCACAGCACATAAGCACATAATATTACATTAATAATGAAAGTAAACAACTTGCAGAGCTCTTACTTGTACCACCTGATTGCTGCAGATTTATTTTGGCATTGATAGTGTTGACATAGAAACACATAAATCCAAGTCTGAGGATGTGAACAGCTCTGGGTAGAATGTCACGGGCTGCCATCTCGTAATTACGGTTATGGTATGTGTGAACGCAGCATTCCTTGTTTTAGTTCAGGAGGAACTGTAAAAGTGCCTGCTGTTTGTTTGCGGCTCTCTGCAACTGTCTGTCTACAACTCTGCATAGCCTCATGGATTGCGCTAGTGACGTGTGATGTCTGTGCGAGCAGGGTGCGCGGAGGTATGGAAATACATATGTTGACTGGCAGGTAGGATCCGAATTCGTATCCGAATGCAATGATTGGACGAACATCTTTGGTCCTGAGACTTGCACAGTTCATCAAAATATTTTAGTATTAAGACCATTTTTAGTATTAAATGCTAGCAGGAAGAGAGTTTCACCCAGTATAACAAAAAATGTTTATAAAAAAATGCCTACCCTACTTTTAAAATTGTGTATCAGAAATGCATGTTGTAGATTTCAAGTAGAATCTTTGTTGTTCAGTTTGTTCCTGGCTGTACAAATGCCCTCTACTCCACCAGGTCTATCAGCTCCTCACAGACCTGAAAGAAAAAAGAAAGGAGACCGTTAAAAATAAGCACAGCACCGGGCAGCAGAATCTCAACACCATCATGTATGAGGTGCTTGTTCTTTGACTTTAAACATATCCAAAGCAAAGATGATATTTATAGTTCCATCTTTGTTAGATTGTTTTCTTCAAAATCTTCAGAAAGGGTTGCTCACTCATGCCCTTTAACATGTGATGTATATGCCTCAATAGACCCTGAAGTACCTCTCCAATACGCCGTGTGTTCATCAGAATCCAGAGAATGTGAAGGAGTTCCTCGCTGCCATGCTGCCTCACAAGCTCACTAAGTTAGTTTCAGTAAACATTGTAGAATTATGTTGTCTTTTTTTCAACCATTTGCTTTAGACATTTGTATGGATAAAGCCTTGTTTAATAGACCTATAGATCCGGTCTAATGTGACAAGCATAGAATTTGTCACATTAAATACAGTGCTCAGCGTAAATGAGTAATGTAATACTTTACAAAGGGGGTGTACTCATTTACACTGAGCACTGTACAGTGTATTACAACCACTTTGTAATTTTGAGTTTGAGTTGCTTCATTATGAAGATTTGTATCATGTGATGTTTGAGACTACAGTACATGTCTGAGTGGTTGTTTTGCACTTGATAATAAGTCTATTATTATTGAACCTGCTTTTTTTAGCCAAAAGTTAACAGACTGCTGTTTCTTTTTCTGTTCCTGTTTAAAGAGCTGAAAAGCTGCAGCTCCTTAACCACAGACCCCAGACTGCTGTTGAGATCCAGCTGGTGAGACTCTTTCTCTTTCTTTACAGCCAATTTCTTGAAAAATACTAAGAATGTACAATGCCATTCAAATGTTTGGGATCAGTTAATACTTTTGATACTTTTATTTGAATAAGGACACATTAATTTAATCAAAATTGACAGTAAAGACGTTTATAATGTAAAAATGGATTTCTATGTGAAATAAATGCTGTTCTTTTGAATTTTCTATTCATTAAAAGAACCATGTGACACTGAGGACTGGAGTAAAAGCTGCTGTTATGTAAAAGTGTAATATTTCACAATATTACTGTATTTTCGAGAAAATAAATGCAGCCTTGTTCAGCATTTTAAAAAAAACTTATCGACTTTTTTGAAATAAAGTTTAGAAGCAAATATTCAGATATTTGGTTAGAAATTAAACTTAAAGGTATATTTCACCCAAAAATTATAATCAAAAATATCCTTGCTCTTCCAAGCTTTATAATAGTAGTGAATGACGCTTCTGATTTTGAAGTCCAAAAAAGTGCATCCATCCATCATAAAAGTAATCCAATACGGCTCCAGGGAGTTAATAAAGGCCCTTTGAAGTTAAGCGATGGGTTTTTGTCAGGAAAACATCTATATTTAAAATAACTAGATTCAACCTATGCCAAAAGAGTAACTTCTGATGGGATGTATGACGCAGGACGCAGGATGTAGGATGTAGGAGTTGCATAAGCTTAGAGGCCTTTTGTGGTTCAAACAAATGGGCAACAAACTCAAGCTCCTCTTCTCTTATGTCGAAATCCTCCAACTTTTCTCTTTAAAATTTCTCGTTTTAGACTTCTTATTGGTGACCAGTGTTTTGTTTTGCTCAATCCTCTGTGCTTCCGAGTTCATCAATGCATCATGCTTTGGGTCAGGGTTTACTCTTCTGCCATAACTCGATTTGCATAAGCCGTCTGCTGGACACTAGTTATTTTAGCTTATTAAGTTTTTAATATGGATATTTTTCTTATAAAAACTGCATCGCTTCCCTTCAGAAGACCTTTATTAACCCACTGGAGTCATGTGGATTACTTTTATGATGGATGGATGTGCTTTTTTGGACTTCAAAATCTGGAGCGCCATTCACTTCCATTATAAAGCTTGGAAGAGGGAGAATATAATTTAATAGATTGTGTTCAGCTGAAAGAAGCTAGTCATATACACCTAGAATGGCTTGAGGGTGAGTAAATCATGGGATAATTTTCCATTTTGGGTGAACTAAATAAGCATATAAGAATATAACAAACAAAAAACAATGAAATTGAAGTAGTACATGTAAATAGATTTTCAGATAAACAGATTTTATTCATTCTTGACACAAAATTCTGGGGACTATTTTATATAATAATACAATATTAGGAGTATTATTGGTACTGGTGCCCTTTTTTTTTCTGAGTGGCCAGCGCTGGATGTTAGATGTATAAAATATATGACCAGTGCTGGGTTGTAGCTCAGCACATGTAATCTGGGGCCATATGTATAAACCCGCTCAGAGTACAATTTGAGTCTTAAGTGTGTCAAAATTCGAAAAATGATGTAATTTTACTTTTATTCTTAGACTTAGGAATCTTTATAAATCGTGCTTATTCTTAAGTGTTAAGACTAGGTTTCAGCTAGGTGTTCCTAAGTGTTAAGACTAGACCCAACCGACCGTCAAACCATGCAGCAAAAGCAAGCCAATTTTATGAGGATTGCAGGTTTTTCTGGAGTTGTTAGAGCTATTGATGGAACTCATCTTTACATCATTGTTCAAACTGTAAATAAGGAGACCTATATCAATAGAAAAGGATTCCACACCATTAATACTTACAGTATTTGTGATAATTTTTGCACAATTCAAAGTAATTTTTTTAAATATTACAAATTAAATGATTTTAGTATAATTGCATTGAACGATTGGTGTCATGCTGCTGTGACTTCACCCTTGCAGGCTGACTCAGAGTTTCAGGGTGGACATTTTGAGTTGGCATCATTGTAGTCTTTAGTTTACAACACTTAAAGGCAAGCTCACACTACAGAACTACAAGACTACAAGAATCACAAGTTTTCTTGTCTTCTGTCATCTTCTTGTCTTAGCAGAGCTCATACTACATAACACAACGCTGATAAGGTGCACAAACTACAAGATCTGGATACCGACCAACAAAAAAAAACGTTTTCTTACATGAATTCAGTCAAGGCATTAGAGAGCAACTCATGCTCGCCTCCCAAGTCAAATGTACAGAAAAATGGTTAAATAAACTGAAAATTGGGCAGAAATAGACACGGGCTGGATGCATGTATGTTCAGCAGAAACTGATGGTGAATAAAATATATCATAATGTTAAATATAGAGCGAAGACCACTTATTTACATTTTCAAAATATATTTCTTGTTTGATTATTAGTAAAAAAAAAAAAAAAACTATAATAATATTAAATTATTAATTGAATTTATCATTCAGTGAGTCATTTAACCATGTATTACTGTCTTTGGAAGGCTTTTGTCTTTCAAACACATTAAAATGTAAAAATTCACGTCATTTCATATTTACTTGCATTGCAGGGATTCCCCAACTATTTTTGTCTTTCAAACACATTAAAGTCAAAATTATCATAATTTCATATTTACATGTATTGCAGGAAAACTTTTTTGTCAGCCAAACTTCTTTGGCCTAATTTATTTACTTGAAGTACCCCATGCGATTTTAAGTTAATAAGTTAAGTCAATAAATTTGAGTCAATAATAATATCATTTTTTTCTAATATGTATATGACATAACCTTTACAGATGGTAGAAGAGAGTGAAGAAAGACTGACAGAAGAACAGATTGATGAACTGATACAGAAAGTCACAGACATCCTGCCTGGTGACCCCCAGAAAGAAGACGGTGCATCTGCCGACCCTGTGATGGAGACAGACCAGTAGCATCAGCCCTTGAACAACATAATGATTTTTTTTTTTTTTTTAAATGCTTTCATTCCCAAACACAAGAAACTGATTTCAGATTTGTTGACAGTGCTAATACTTTAGTATACTTTTGATCTTCATTATATTATTATAAAATATATTCTCTTTATAACATATTAATGAAAATGTCAGCAATAGGTAAATTTAGAGCCAAAAGTGATGTCTATAAAAGTGTGTATTTATTTAACCTAATGTATATATTGTACAGGCTCATGATAAAAACAAAAAACCACATCTTTGTCAGCATTTTTTTTTTTTTTTTCAAACCCATTTGTAGTTGCATTGATCTTTCAGAGGGGAAGCATGCAATCTTCTGGAGTCAAGACAATCTCACTTCCTCTTTAAAATCCTTCCTGTATTGTTTCTCTTCAATTTGGTTTATTATTATAATGTATTATTGACCATTTAAGGTGCGAACTGAGAGAGATTTAAGTGATTTATCATTTGTCAGTCTCTCTAACCTGTGTGAATATGAGATGTCTGCTGCAAATTTCTACTAAGCTCTTATAACAACACTTTTATCCATAAAGTTGCTTAATGTGATGCTTTTGTAATTCAGTTGTCTCACAATCGAATCGTAAATAGATGTTTTTATCGTCTTTTTGATCGTAAATAGACTAATTTCAGCCCCTCACAAACAACAGGAGGACAGAGAATTTGCAGGTCGTTATTTTTAATAACTCTGACGACCATATGTATGATTTTATTGATTGAAATATATATTTTCATTGACATAATTCCACTGAGGAGAAAAGAGACTGATAAACGTCGACAGGAGTTTGATTTATGACAGCAATGCCATGTCATATAGAGAAAGCCAATGAAAACAATCTTATTGGCAATAGACGTTTGCTGTAACCAATGAAATTTGAGAGTTGCTCTGTAGCGCTGTGGTAACTGGTATGAATTTAAAACCTCTACACTTGTAAATCAGGGTTTCGCTGGAATCGAAATCGTTTGACAGTGAATCATTCCTCAGATTGATTCATGAGAAATGTGTTCGCGGTGTGAGACTGTCTCTCTCAACGTCAGACCTTCCTAGCTCCCTTCACACGATCTTCACGTCTGCATTTCATCAGAGAGACGTGATTCTGGAGAATGTAGGATTCGAGGAGTTGTACTTTCTGTACGGTAAGGCACGACACGCTCAGTTTTGCTGAACTATTTAGACTAATGGAGTTGTTTTGGTATTTTACGTGTCGTGAGTGTGTTTCACACATAGTTTCCTTGTTGCAGGCCGCCAGTCAGTCGTGCTGGCGAATAACTTTGATCTCCAGGTAGATTCAGTCTTCGGTTTCCCTTACGACCATTTTAAACGTGTCTTCGTGTCACAGCAACAGCATCCAAGTGAACGCAGCTATAATTATGAGCAAACGAATTTTATTCAAGTGGAAAAGCTTTGTTTCAACTAAACATGAATCATAATCTAACGAATCGACCACATATTGCACGATACAGCTCTGTCGACTTGTTGCTTTATTGCAGTACTTGCGCTCACGTTTCCCACAAATCGGCTTCGATCTGATATCACAGACCCGACGCACGCGCCAGCACGCATTAACATTTTGATAATTCGAATTCTGCTGCGATTCCCAAAAATGCGTTTCAGTGGCTCTTAAAAATGTTGTTGAGGTAAAATCAAGATAATGAAGACCACCAGACAGCAAACGACAAGAAAATACACTGTTTAAAGCTATTTAAAAGACTTTTTATGTTAAAAATCTTGTTTACTTGTACATTCGGTTTACTGCATTTTCTCTCATATGATATTCATGAATTATCTGTTTTTAAGCAGGTGTTATTTAGGAGTTTCCTGTGCATAGGTGTTATTTGTGACACTTTGCAACCACAGATGCTGCCCACAACAGGATGTTTTAGAGATTCTAGGTGTTAACATGCATGTTTTGCCAAAGTTTTAAGTTCATGTGTGTGAAAGGTGCTGTAGGCACTCAAAAACAGGTAGGAAGTGTGATCTACTACACGCATGGAGGTAGAAGTGTAACCAAACCGCACCTGCTTATGCAAAGGGGAAACTAGATGTTCTTGTAGATTGGTTCTGGTTAACCATTAAAAAGCAAGATGAACAAACTAAACTGACAAATTGTTTCTTATTTTTATTTGTTACATCAGAAACATTATTTTGATCTATCGATGCTTGATGCTCTGTCGGTGAAGAAGTGGTGTTGGCATCATTACAGCATTGAATGTTGAGTCAATAAGGTTGAGAACCACTTGTACTAGATTACTCTGCTTTGGCCTGGATAACTGAGAATCTTTACAATCTTAAACTACATATGACGGCTAAAAGATTGTCAAGATACACACACAACATTCTTTCCACAGCGTTACCTTGTTTTTCTAGTTACATTTTCCTTTGTCGTGTTAATGCTGGTAATTCAAGCGTAGCTCTTGAGTTACAAATTGCCTGTCTCTAATTGTATAATACTATTACGGTAATGTTTTACTGTAATGGTATTAGATGTGACATTTAATGTAACGTGAGACGCACAATATTAGCCAATGCTGAAACAGACCTGGCAAAATCTGTTTTTGAAAGCGTTTTTCCTTCTCCTTTCTACAGGCACAATGGTGCTGACAGAGAACATAAGGCTTGACTTACCAAGTCTGAGTTTATTGAAGCCCCAAGCAAGGGCCTGAAGAGCTGCTGGCTGGGGAAAAAAATCTGCCCATCCCTTCCCTCCCCCAAAAACTGTTTTACCTAAGCTGCCGTTCTACATTCTTTCACCGTGACCCTTTCTGGAAAGCATTCGCTCTGTCTTTCCAAGATCCATCCTGACCTTTTCCCCCCTTCTTTCTGCAAAGTCTGTTTTTCCAATTTCGCCGGTCTCATTTTTTTTTTATAACCACAGACCGCATTCTTTCCTAACTATAAGTCATGAGAAAACAAACATGCAACGTTCTCCTGATCTGTGTGGTCATCAGCTCCATCACGGTGTTTTATCTTGGCCTCAGCACGATAGATTGTCCCAATGCCCGTTCTCGATCAGCACATCATGGGTGGGCAGTAAATCTACACGCTGGCAGAAACCTAAGTGACCCGTTACATCTCCCTGAGGAGTACAATGAGGAAACCCCTCTTATTTTTATTGGTGGAGTCCCTCGTAGCGGCACCACCCTAATGCGGGCTATGTTGGACGCCCACCCTCACGTTCGGTGTGGAGAAGAGACCCGCGTCATCCCCCGGCTGTTAGCCATGCAAGCCTCCTGGAGTCACTCCGCACGTGAGCGGCTCCGTCTCGATGAGGCTGGCGTCACCGGTGAGGTCCTGGACTCTGCTGTACGTGCCTTCCTGTTGGAGATCATAGTGGGGCACGGCGAGCCCGCTCCGAGGCTCTGCAATAAGGACCCGTTTGCTCTGAAGTCCCTCTCCTACCTCTCCAAGCTCTTCCCAAAAGCGAAGTTTATTCTTATGCTTCGCGATGGCAGGGCAACCGTACACTCTATGATTTCCCGCAAGGTGACTATCACTGGGTTTGACTTGACGAGCTATCGGGACTGTTTGGTGAAGTGGAACCGGGCAGTGGAGGTGATGTATGATCAGTGCCTGGCTGCAGCGGATGGCAACTGTCTGCCCGTGCACTACGAGCAGTTGGTGCTGCACCCCGAGCGGGTCATGCGCATGCTTCTTCAGTTCCTGGATCTCCCGTGGGACACCGCTGTGCTGCACCACGAACAGCTTATTGGGAAAGCTGGAGGAGTTTCATTGTCAAAGTGAGTGAGTTTGGTGCTTTGATATATGTGCTGTCATACTTTTGAGAGATTTTTGTTGCATTCAAGTTTGTTCACACAAAAATGAAATTCTAAACCTGTAAGACCTTTGTTAATCTTTGGAACACATATTGAGATATTTTCATGAAATCCAAGGTTTTTTGGGTCCCTCATAGAAAGCAATGTAAGTACCGTCATTCAAGGTCCAGAAAGGTATTAAAGACATTTTTAAAATGGTCAACGTGACTACAGTGGTTCAACCTTAAAGCAGGGCTCTCAAGTCTCACGCATTGGGCGTGAGACACACGCATTTCAACCCGTTTACACGCTCACACGCCACACCATGTATTTCTCACGCAGAGAAATCTCCAGGATAACGCACAACAAGTTGCGCCGCTATTAGAGGAATCAAGCGAGTTCCCCAAAGAGTTCAGAAGGCCCTGCCACGCACCAGTTAATCTAATAAAAAAATATAGCTACCGAACAGCCAATCAGAAAATAGAATTACTGTATCCGGGTAAGATTTAGATATTCCCGCCACAAAAATATTTATGTTCTGATTCCAACGACACATTCTGTGATTCACGGGCTCGCGCACTGATTCAGATGCTCGCTGAAGTAGTTAGCTACAGAGGAGGACATCTGTCAGTCACATTGATTCACATCTGGCTACAGACTGATCGTGATCGATGTGGGACCATATCCTATGAGTACAGTAAGTCATACTTGGGTAAAATTGGTTTTATATTCGCACATTCGGACTTCTGATAAATTCAGACTTTCCAATAAATGTGCAATAAATTAATGTTTGCGAATTTTCGAATATTTGTGTATTTAAAGCTGCAGTCAAAAAATGTACAAAAAATATATAATGAGATATACAACATGAATCAATTTTCCAAACCGTGTTTCTGTCTTATCCTGAATCATTATGGTAAACTTATAATAAGTGTTTATATTTGGACTATTTCAGACCGGACTGGTAGGGCTCGCCGCAGAGTATGACTTTGTGACTCGCCATAGACATACCAGACATAGCTCCGGCTAGAATGTTCCTCCGCAAGACGCATGCAGTTCTGTTTATTAACCGCTAGAGGGCCAAAAATCGCGGACAGCAGCTTTAAATTACGATTATTTTGAGAAAATGAGAGACGTTTTTTATTTTTATTTTTTATTCAAGTTGTCGTCACCATTTCTGAACAAACTTATGATTAGGTAATATACACAACAAGTTTGTGTTTTATCTTAAGGTTTTCATTCAGTTTAAAACAGTAATTAAAAACAATATGTGTAAACAAAAAATATAGGCCTAAAGAACAAAAGCATTATAGGCTCAAGCAGCGAGCGGGAAAAAACACTAGTAAAGCAGAGCGCGCCAGTTATCGTGACAAACGTAACGTACATATAAGGTACACTAGCCCTGTTAAAGTTATGGAGCAATGAGAATACTTTTTGTGTGCAAAAACAAATATAATAGGGCTGGGACAATACATTGAATCTCGATTCGCGATACGAAGAATCGGGAGCAATTCTGATATTTTACGATTTATTGCGATTCTCGAATTGATTCTGAGCTTAGTTTTTAAACGGCAGATGGCACTGCTATACGTGCTTTAGAAACACTTGTACGCTGCCTGCTTCTAGTTCCTTTACACACACCACTTAAACCTAAAATAATCATTCATAAAGTTCGAAAAGGTTGAAGCGAATTACAAATCTCGCATCATAAAAGCATTCTGAGCCGAGGTGCAAGTATATTTAATCACTTGCGTGACTCGAACACACGAGCGCTGTCCAGCAGTCTTCTTCATGAGTGGTTGAGAGTGTACAGTTAAAAACTAACCTAGAGCGCCATCTGCTGTTAAAACTGAGCTCAAAATCAATTAGAGAGAAAACATCAGGATCGATCCAGATTCATTGTATCGATCGAGAATCAATGTATCGTCCCAGCCCTAAAAATAATGACTTTATTCAATAATTTCTTATCTACAGTGTCAGGCTCAAACACAGTTCAGCGCTTCCGTGTTTATGTCCGAATGCCGGCTCAGCATTGCTTCAGCTTCACACGCATGCGTCATGGGGCTCACGTGAACAGGTCGGCCAATACGGTCATTACGTTTCTTTCTATAGGGGATTAAAAAAAACTTGGATTTCATCAAAAATATCTTAATTTGTGTTCCGAAGAAGAACGAAGGTCTTACGGGTTTGGAACGACATGAGGGTGAGTAATAAATGACAGAAATTTCGGGTGAACTAACCCTTTCACATGCTTGATGGTAAACACTATATGTCCGGTATTACAATATTTTTACTATGTTGTCTAAATAATTAAAAGTAAAACACTAAAATTAAAGGGACAGTTTACCCAGAAATGAAAATTGTCATAATTTACTCACCCTCATGTTGTTCCAAACCTGTATGAGTTTCTTTCTTACGTTAAACACAAAAATAAGATATTTCGAAGAATGTTGATAACCAAACAGTTGACAGTAGCCGTTGACTTCGATAGTATTTATTTTCCCTACTATAGAAGTCAATGGTTACTGTCAACTGTTTGATTACCAACATTCATTAAAATATCTTCTTTTGTGTTCAACAGAAGAAAAAAACTCATGGTTTGGAACAACATGAGGGTGAGTAAATGACAATTTGTTTTGGGTGAACTATCCTTTTAATTGTTTTAAAAACTAATAGTGAATTTAAGCATCCCAATGTTAGAATGGAGGGTATGAAAAATGGATATTAATTTTGGAGATTTTTGTTGTTAGTGTTTTTAAACATTAACTTTTAAGTGACAACCAACATCAAAATGGCTTTATATAGAAATTTCAATAGTTTTCTCGATTGCTTAAACACATTTCTTGAAATTGAGCCTCCTTTTCTCGAAACTGTAAACGCAAATCCACTTCTCACCAAATTCCCCATACTTCCTATTTTCAGGTCAAAATGAAGCTCTCCTCTCAAAACCATTCAATCTTGCTGAAAAAGCAAACTCATGCCCTCAAAAACACACACACTACAACATGTTACACACTAGTGAGATTAATTCACAACACTGTTACAAAAACCTCCTTTGGAAATCAAGTATCATTTTACCGCTCAATGTTTATTAGAGTGTGCAACATAAATGCAGATACATTAAAAATTAGCTATCAAGTTTTAAGTTTATTTTCATTACATTACTGTAAAAATATCTTGCAGTAGATGAAGTTAAAATACCAAAGAATTGAACATGAACTTGGAATTGCAATACAGTATAGTGTCAATTACAGTACAGTAATAAATAAATTCAGCATTACCATACTATTTTTCTACTATTTTACTAACAGTTTAAGTTGTATCCAAAACAACACTATATATTATATGCACTTATACACTGTGTACTTAGGCACTATGTACTCATCCATGTAGTGCATGAATTGTAAAAGATTTTGTCATTTAACAATTTTGTCATTTAACCTTCCCCTCCACTACGTAATTAAAGCTGCGACAGTTGAGTGCATGAAGTGCCCAACATTCCACGCTTAGTTTTTTCCGTTAATTTAGTGCATCATCTGGGTATTTAAAATGTACTTTTTCTTTTTGGAATTTTCAGTGTGAACACACTATTTGCACTATTTATACTTAAAAACATCATAGTATGCAAAGTATGCAAATTGGGACACATCTTTTGTTTTCTGACAAGACTTTCCCTCCCCTTGGCAGTCCTCTCTAAGTTCTCCAAAAATAAGAAATGTAAGAAGTACTGTGCAAAAAATCAATTTCACAGTTGTGAGTTTGAGGGCTAAAGTACTGCTACTGTGTACTGTAATGATACTGTATGTGTAAAAACCCTGTAGATGAGCCTGTAGACGAACTTCCCTCATAGTCATTCCTACACCGGAACATGGTCAACTATAGTGCTTTGTATTTCATCAAAAATAAATGTCCTTTGATCCTGTCCCCTACTTTTCCTCTCCTCTTTCTCTTTGTCTCCCACCACTTGGATTCATTTTCCAAAGCACACAATCACATGTGGCCCTATTTATATTATCCTGATATTCCGAGTGGTGTGTCATCAGTTTTGCTACTCAATGTTTACACATGTATAAATGTGTGCTATTTGAGTTCACAGTATACCTGAGGTAATTATATTCAGTGTTGAGGGTAATGCATTACAAGTAACATGAGTGACATAATCAGATTACTTTTCGTCAAAAATACCTGAGTTACTTTTTCAAATAAGTAACGCAAGTTACTTCATTTTCCCATTTATTGACTGACAGCTCTCCTGTCCCCATGTTGAGAGAAATCAAGAGTAAGTGCAGAGGTGTTTTGTGCTCTGTGTAAATGTGATGGTTATTCTAGACTAAATAAGAGCATACACATCCTATTCTTTATATTCCAGAATGGCAGTACAGCTGAAAGGCTTGTTAGTTTGAGCTGCGCCCTCTACTGTACATGCATTAATTTGCATTTCCTTCAGCCTGAGGCTTATTCGTTTCACTTTTTGGGTGAAAGGGCCTTAACATTTGCCAAAAATAGAACTTTTTTCCTGACAAACAAACAGCCCAGATGATAAATAGTAATGCAAAAGTAACGTAACCCATTACTTTCCATAGAAAGTAACTAATGCAATTAGTTACTTTTTTAGGGAGTAACGCAATATTGTAATGCATTACTTTTGAAAGCAACTTTCCCCAACACTGGATATATTATGTGTTTGTTTTCTGAATGAGAACACTGTTAAACCTGTGCAAAATGAGGGCATTTTGTGTAGAGTTTTGCAGAAAACATTGAGAAATTTGGAACGCTGGGCCAACTGAACCAGTGAACCAGTGTGGTTGCAATTGAGAAAAACTGTAATGGGTGTTTTAAAACAGGTTCACCTGGGAAAGTTTTTATATATGTGTATAATATAATAATGTTTATTTATTTATTTTTTTTTTTCCTTGAATATAACCTCACACATAAGCCCCACACATGCAGGGAAAAATAGAATTCGTTCCCATGACTTATTAATTTGCGGCCACATTTTATTAATTAATTCCCTTCGTTTTAGTTCAATATTGGCACGTTGACCTAATTTGTTCCCTCATTTTCTAATTAAAGGGTTAGTTCACCCAAAAATGAAAATTCTGTCATTAATTAGTCACCCTCATGTAGTTCCACACCCATAAGACCTTCATTCATCTCCGGAACACAAATTAAGATATTTTTGATAAAATCTGATGGCTCAGCGAGGCCTGCATAGCAAGCAAGAAAATTAACACTTTCACAGATGCTCAGAAAGGTACTAAAGACATATTTAAAATGGTTCATGTGACTACAGTGGTTCAACATTAATATTATGAAGCGACAAGAGTACTTTTTGTGCTCCAAAAAAAAAAAAACTTCATTCATCAATATCTAGGGATGGGCGATTCTAAAACACTGCTTCATGAAGCTTAGAAGCTTTACGAATCTTTTGTTTCGAATCAGTGGTGTGGAGCGTGTATCAGACTGCCAAAATCACACACACCCCTCCCAGTGGTGAACCATTGAAATTTCAGAACACTTATGACTTAATGAAGCCTTGTTTACTGAAATCACGTAGCTTTCACGTTCCGAACCACTGATTCGAAACAAAAGACTCATAAAGCTTTGAAGCTTCATGAAGCAGTGTTTTGAAATCGCCCATCACTAGATATTGTTGAACAAAGTTTTTTTGGCGTACAAAAAGTATTCTCGTCGCTTCATAACATTAAGGTTGAACCACTGTAGTCACATGAACTGTTTTCAATATGTCTTTAGTAGCTTTCTTAACATTTGAAAGTGTAAATGAACTTGCTTTCAATGCAGGCCTCAATGCAGAGCCATCGGATTTTATCAAAAATATCTTAACTTGTGTTCCGGAGATGAACGAAGGTCTTACGGGTGTGGAATGACATAAGGCTGAGTAATTAATGACAGAATTTTCATTTTTGGGTAAACTAACCCTAAAGGCTGTATTTGATACTGATATGGCATTATGAATGTAAGTAAAAGAAAAACACCTTTGTTCTATTTGAGTCTGTCACCTGTTAATAATTTCCATCCAGCATTTCCTTTTAACATCTATGGCTTTTTCAGACAATGGGTCAGACATGCAGGTTTACATTTCCTTGTCAAGAGCTGGATTTAGCGTTCTCTGTGTAAATATATCACTGCATTGTAATACGAGCTGTAAAACAAATATATTAGGGGTAAATAGGGTGTTTGTTTGATCAGAAAGCATTTTCAAAGACCTCTGGTGAGCACTAATTTGGTCACAGGCCTGTATTAATGGAACCAATGGTAGACGTTAAAACTTCCACTGGAATAAGTTGACTTTTAATTGTCAATTCGTACTGCACTTACTCTCTAGAAGACAGCTTATATTAATTTCATAATATCTTAGACTAGCACTTAGGCCTTGTCTGCCATAATCCTAACTACAGTGTTCCTTAATAAATATATAATTGTTCATTGTCTCTTTTATTCCTTTCCAGGGTGGAGCTGTCAACTGATCAAGTAGTCAAGCCGGTGAATACGGAGGCTCTGTCTAAATGGGTGGGCAAGATCCCTGCTGATGTGGTGAATGATATGGCCAACCTTGCCCCCATGTTAAGTCGCTTAGGTTATGACCCTCTGGCTAACCCGCCAAATTACAAGAAGCCTGATTTCTTATTTCTGAACAACACAAAAATAGTGAAGTTAGTCCAAAATTAAAAGGCCGTCTGTGGATACAACCTGGGAATACTTGGAAGCAATAAACATTGTGCATTTTATGAGCACACAAAGCCTCTACTTGAATTAACAACATGTAGGATGACAAAACAGAGCCGCAGGCACTATTGTTGCTTATGGCAAGAGTTTCATAAAGTGATAAAATGTTTTAAAATCTAGTTTTCATGATGTATTGTAAGTTTTTTTTTTTTCAATTAAATTCACTTTAGATGTTTTTTGTATAGATGATGCTATGGTGTTGCTAATAATGTCAGTCTAACGACTGTATTGTGGTTGTCTTTTAATATTTTTTGTAAGTGCTAATGCATGCATGTCTTTGCAAATGTGTCCAAATGAGTGATTATCACACAGGAAACTATGCCTGTTGAAAGAGGAAGTCAACTGTTACACAGAATTACCACTTTTTGTCTTGTTCTCTTTGGACTGCAGGAGTACAAAGGAAGTTTAGACATGTTTCTCAAGTTAAGCTTTCAAAGACAATCTCATTTCGCTGTATGGCTTTTATTATGAATATATGACTTGCATAATAAATGTGGTCCAAATATGTAAGTGTGTATCTGCAGGTCAGAGTAATGGAGGTGTCTCGAAAGTTCTTTGAAAGTTGTGAAGGGTGCAAGGTAGAGTTAGGGGTTTGGCACATATGTTTCTCCAAACTGCAGCTATTCCTGACTCTACTTTTGATCTCTTTTTGATCTCTATGTGGATGAACTCAGTCCTCAACATGCTTTCATAATAAAAGTCCAGCAACAATGGACCAGTCAGTCTCATCATGTCACTTTTTGATGCTTGTTGTAACATGTACTTTTTGTTACATAAAAAACATATTTATTAAATGTTGCTTATTTTGAAAGAAACCTGTGTGAGATAGTCTTATTATTATATGGTGTCATGAAAATAAATTTACAGAATTTTTTTTTTTTTTTTTAAATAATTTACTTTTACTTTATATAGGCGTCGAATTGTCATTCCATTGAGAAGTTCATTTTATTTAATGATTAAAAAAAAAAAAAAAAAAACATTGACCCCGACGTGATTTGAACACGCAACCTTCTGATCTGGAGTCAGACGCGCTACCGTTGCGCCACGAGGTCTTGTGGTTTTATGGACACATTACATGTATATGAAATGATACGATAAATATGATTTATCGACTTGGTTGGTTTTGAAGTTTTATTGCAGTTTTGGAGTACATAAAACTTTTCTTTATGGTAATTTGTCACTACACAAAGGATGAGCTTGTCAACAGCCTTTTCATAATCATGCATCACATGATTTCTAAGACAAACTGGAATACTTAGGTCCACATAGTCCATGCATTCAGATTTCATTAAATTGTATCTTGGGATCACAAAACATTTTCACAATCTCGAAAAGCACATTTATCAGTTATAAAACTTTTATCTACGCTCACGGTGTTTCCCAAATATGTTAATTAAAGTAAAGACAGTAACTTAAATGTAGTTTTTTTATCATATAAAACCGGCGAAAAACATCTATCGCTATATAAAAAGGTTTTGAAAATCGTTCCAGTCGTTTGAACGCGCATGAAGTTTAGGATGACTACATAACTCCTAGTGTTTACTTGGACACGTATGTCCCTGGTGGTCTAGTGGTTAGGATTCGGCGCTCTCACCGCCGCGGCCCGGGTTCGATTCCCGGTCAGGGAACATACGTTTTTTTATTATTATTATACTTTAACAACCATCAACTGTATACACACTAGTTGTTATAATAAAATACATCCCTTATATTTGGACCTCATTTGTAAGAAATAAGTATTGCACGAACATAATTATTTGGTGATCCACTTACACTGCATGTAAATTGAACGTCAGAGTAAAGGTTAGCTAGCTTATGCAGACTACAATAACTACACAACGTTTCTCACACTACTTTAGGACACGTAACTCCTAATTATAATAACCATAAACACCAAGGACATCCGGAAGAGAGCGCGCCTAGCCTCCTCACGCACGCGATTGGTTGAGGTGAGATAATGTGATAGCTAAACTGTGAGTTCCATCAGTGCGATCGGCTCAGATCTTCAGCTAAAGTGTTGGGTCGGTAAGTTCATGCATTTTTACTTGCACATTCACTGTCTTTTGTGTTGTTGTTTTTTGTACTGATCTTGTCATGTTACCCAGCGTGAAAAATATTACACTGATGAGAAGAAAAGCACTAAACGTCGCAATAATCTAATGAGATTTACTTTAAAGATATTGATATCAAATAATGTTTAAACTTTTTAAAAGATTAGAAAAGGTCTGAATTATGTCGTTTTGATGTTTCTTTAGTTTTTAGATGGAATGTAGTTGTTTTATTTTGGCAAATAAAAAAATAATATTTACAATTCAAATACGGAATGCCGTTTTTGTCACATCAATATGCAAATATTTGCAAATAACGAACATAATAGTGTTACCATCCTCTAAAGATCACGATGAGAGATTAAAAAGACACGAGTAAAAATACAAAACATAGCCTAGAGAAAATGGCGATTTATTAACATAATGTAGCATACTACATATCAGAAAGTAAACATATGCTACAGTGAGGTCTTTGTGATTCATGCACCTGCATAAACGAGTATGCCCTTTTTGCCTGCTGTTTTGAAAGTTCATTTATTCAAGTATCAAGTGTATCTTGTATCAAACTCACTGCTAGTTGGAAATTAACCTTTCTTATCATCGAATAACATTTGAATATTCCTTACACGTCTACAAAAATTATTTTCCTATTGTTTTCTTTTCACACCCCTGCTTCTGCATTCAAATTTGTTTGTTTCCTTCTTCATTTGCACATTATTTTGCTATGTTCCCTTCTAATTTTTATTTAAAATTTCAACTTCAGTCCTTGTGATTTCATGGAAGCTATACATTTATTTCAACAGTCTTGAGCTCTTGTGAATGTGTATATTGTAAAGGTCTGGCTGTTTTCAACAGATTTCATTCATAGGTGCACCTTTTAATGCTCGGGAACTCTACGCTGGAAATGGATGGCTTTCATGTGACCATTCGAACCTCAGCATTTTCTCTCTCAGGAACGTATGGCAGCGTTTGGATCTCTTTGGTTGGTACTCTGTGCGAGAGCCCTCCAGTAAGAGTGGAACAGCGTCTCTTGCCAGACTCAGTAAGATATTCGCTTTTTGTGAGAAGAGGTCACATGGCTATGAGGATGAAATTAAAGGGTTAGTTCACCCAAAAAATGAAATTTCTGTCATTAATTACTCACCCTCATGTTGTTCCAAACCCGCAAGACCTTTGTTTATCTTTGGAACACAAATTAAGGTATTTTTGATGAAATCCAAGAAGTATTATTTCCCATAGAAAGCAACAAAATGACCACATTCAAGGTACACAGAAGTACTAAAGACATTGTTAAAATAGTCAATGTGACTACAGTGGATCAACCTTAATTTTAAAAAGTGACAAGAATACTTTGTGCAAAAACCAAATAAAAATAACGACTATTCAACAATTTTTCCTCTTCCCTGTCAGTCTTCTACGCAGTTGACGAGGTGAACGCAGTGCAGCACTTCCATGTTTACGCACAAACGCCGCTAATTATTGGCCGACGCTGTTCACGTGAGCACCACAGCGGTGTGATGTGTATGATGCTGACGCAGGAGCCAGCCAATAATAAGTTGGCGTTCTGACGTAGAATCTGGAAGCACTGCACTGCGTTAACTGCTTTTTGTTTTGTTTTTGCACACAAAAAGTATTCTTATCTCTTCATAAAATTAAGGTTGAACCACTGTAGTCACGTTGACTATTTTAACCATGTCTTTACTACTTTTCTGGACCTTGAATTTGGTCATATTTTATTGATTTCAATGGGAGAAACCTCTTGGATTTCATCAAAAATATCTTAATTTGTGTTCCGAAGATGAACGAAGGTCTTACGGGTCTGGAACGACATGAGGGTGAGTAATTAATGACAGAAAATTTCATTTTTGGGTGAACTAACCCTTTAAGAACGTTAACAGTACAGGTTTAACAGTTACAAATACGATGCAATCATAAGAACATAAGCCCATACAGTTTGAAAATTTAATTTGTTATTAAGGGACAGTATTTGGCTTTTACTTTCATGGAGGTATATTCTTTTTGAACCGCATAAACATTGTGCCTATTTATGTCCAAAACTAAAAAGTCTCTTTAATATCAAATACAAGAGTAGTTGTAAATAATATTAGAACACAATAAACATTAAATAATTACGTACACTTCTGTTCAAAAGTTTGATATATATTATTAAATATGGTGAAAACTGCAAAATTGTGAAATATTATTACAGTTTTATATTTGAATATATTATAAAGTGTTATTTATTCCTGTGATCAAAGCTGATTTTTCAGCATCATTACCACAGTCTTCAGTCACATGATCCTTCTGAAATCATCTTAATATGCTAATGTGCTGCTTAAGAACCATTTTTTTATCATCAGTGATGAAAACAGTTAAAAAAAACATTTGGAAACCGTGAGACCTTTTTTAAGGATTTTTTTGAAAGTTCAAAAGAACAGCATTTATTTGAAATAGAAATAATCTCTTTACTGTCACTTTTGATTAATTTAATGTATCCTTAATTAATAAAAGCATTAGTTTCTTTACCGTCTTTTGTACGGTAACATACTAAGCACAGACATTGAAACAATGCAACACTAGCAACACCCCTAAACCAATGCATTTACACACTTACATTCACACACACTGCACAAAAAAAAAAACTTCTCTTTTTTCTCTGCATCTTCTTCTGCAGCTTGCTTTCTAATCTAATTGCCTAACAAACCTGGCATTGTATATTACGAATAATATTGGCTCTTTGAAAAATTACTTTTGTTGTAAGTAGGTTTAGATAAAAGCATCTGCTAAATGCCTAAATGTAAATAATCTAAAAAACATATAGTATATAACAGCTGCAGGTCACTGCAGTACCTGCTGAAGCACTTAAACCCATACTTAACCCAACTAGATATGCCAGCATGTACAGTGCACAGCATAAATGAGTACACCCTCTCTGAAACTTCTGAAAGTCAGCAATAACTCAATTACATGACATGACATGTTAAGGTTCTTTAGAGATATAATGTTCCAGCAAGTCTGCTTAATAATTTACCAAAGAAGCATGTTAAAATTATTCAGGAAAATTAGATTTTCTTATCAAGGTGATGAAATGTTGTGTAGCAACAATGAGTATATCCTCCCAAAAGTTACTAAATAAAATAATAATAATAATAATCTGGTGTAAGTTTAAGGCAATAATTGATCAACAGGTAAATATGTGTAACCAAAACATTTAACGAGAAGTAATTTCTTGACAATTAAAAGTGTTATATAGCCCACTGAATCATTCTCAGACTTAATGCTGACAACAATGAAAGCACTCGGGAGAGAACTGTCAGGGGACTTCTTTCTTAGCACAAAAGAGGACAGTGGAACAAGAGGATTGCCGAAACATTGTTTTTTAAGTGTGAAAATATAGCAAAAGTAACACATACATTCAAAAACAATGGACGTGTGACAAGGCCCCAGAAATAATCAGGCCTTCATTTTAAGCTTTCATTTAGTGATGAGGGATTTTTTTTGCTAGACAAAGAGCAGGAGAAATACCAAGCGAGTGTCTCAGAGCCAGCAAAAGCTATGAAAAGAGTAACTGTTTATCTCACAGAGTAAGATGCAGCCTGCAGAAATGACATGCATGGTTGTTGTTCTCACTGGAACTACCTACTGTAGCCAAAGCACAATAAAGTCAGACATTTCCAAAGCCCATATTTACAAAATATAGATTCTAGGAATCAATACTCTGGTCTCATGAGACCAAATCAATCATTTTGGATCTAACAGCATCCAAAACGTTATGGTGTTGCTAGAGGAGGAGTATAGTGAGAAGTGCCTGGTTCCCACAGTAAAGTTCAGTGGTAGTAAAGCTCTTATATAGGGATGAATGAGTGCTGAAGGTGTGAGGGAGTTGTGCTTTATCAATGCTGTCATGAATTCCCACACCACTGTGTAAATTAATGCACAAACTTGAAACAGAAGATGTTACCCTTTCCTCATTTCCTGCATTGTTGGGCATTTTTTCAACATGACAATGAAGATATGCATTCTCCCAAGGTGAAAAACCTTGTGTGGACATGTATTGCACTCAATCTTAACACTCTTGAGCGCCTGTGGGGGATTCTGTAGAGACGAGTTGAGCAACACTCCCCATTAAAGAGCAGGGCATTTAAGGAGCTCATCATCCAGGAGTTAAACAGGACAGATGTGACAATTTGTCATGAACTTGTGCACTCCGTGCCAAGAAGGTTCCGAGCAGTATATTCAAAATTATGGAGGGCAAGTTATGGAATATTATACATTTGTTGAATTAAACCTAGGGTGTATTCATTTCTGCAATCCTTAATTTAAACAAAATTGGCTAATTTACTTATTTTATTAATTAACTATTAATTCATCAACTATTAATGACATATATTTCTCAGTTTGTATTATGTATATGTTTAATACATTTTAGTTTTGCCATCATTCCATGAATTGTATTAGTGATTATAAAGAAAATACATCTTTTGTTTTTGTTCAGAGGGGGTGTACTCATTTATACAGTGCACTATAATATATCAGCTGACTGTTAACAGACTCATTCACTATGGCAGCGTTCTTTCGGACTATGACCCCATAGTAAATTAATCTAGCATGAATGCATGCAAATGTGCTGTTTATCTTTTTGAGACAGGCCTGTACAGTTGTCATCAAGCCTAAAGAGGAAGTTGGCGTAGTGGTTCTGTTGAGACTCCGTCTTGAGGCGCAGCCTGGCTTTCCAGACCTGGACTGGCACTGTCGGGATGTGCTGGTGAGACGGAGTGCTGAGGATCCTGAGATGGAGGTTTTTCCTTGTCATAAATGGATAAGGACGGCAGATGGTTATGTTGAGCTTCGGAATGACAAAGGTGAGCTGTTTCTGTCTATTTTCTTTCTTAATTTATTTATTTTCTTTACCTCATAGCAAATTCTCTCAATCTTTCCCACAATTCTTTTAGTGTGTCTGAAAAAGGAGGAAACATTAGCTATCCTAACCGATCACAGGGAGAGGGATCTCCAACATAAACAACAGTTTATCAGGTAAAAAAAAATTTTTATACATCAGTTAGAGCTGCACAATACTGAATAAATTAAGAATCACGATTTTTTTTGTTTCAAAAAGAGATTTTCCCGATTCTCCCATGATTTTGAACAGACAACTAAACAAAATAACATGTAATTTACTAGAAGTTCTGAAAAAATGTTAATTGCTGCATTCTATTTAAAATGTTCAATTAAGTTGAATGAGCTATTTTAAAAAATCGTTTTGAATGAATGATTCAATGAGTCACTGCAGTACCAGCTGAGACACTTTAACCCATAACCCACAATACTTTGCTTGTTTCCTTACTGGATGAATCAGCCTTTTTGAACAAATCTCTTGACAGAATGATTCAATGCCAATTATTTTTTTTACAATCACTTGTCGCCACCTAGTAACGCAATGATGTAATCAATACAGTCGTTATTTGAAGCACCAAATTACTTCAAAATGTGGTTTGCTCTATTATAATCGCTTCTGTAGACAACAGTATTAATATAATTTGAAAATTTACAACGCAAAAAATAACGATACAGTGTGGTTGAAAAGACCACACAGTAGCTGTTTGAAGCTGTTTCATACCTATACACAGTGTTGGGGAAAGTTACTTTTAAAAGTAATGCATTACAATATTGCGTTACTTCCTTTGAAAAGTAACTAATTGCATCACTTAGGTACTTTTATGAAAAGTAATATTGTGTTACTCCCTCAAAAAAAAATCTAATTGTGTTATTCAGTTACTTTTTACTTAGTTGCGTTACATTACTTCTGCGTTACTTATTCTCACATGGGCTGGGCTTGCTTGTTTGTTTTCTAATAACAAAAAAGTTCTATTTTTGGCAAATGTAAAGGCCCTTTCACCCCAAAAGTGTAATGAATAAGCCTCAGGCTGATCACAAATGTGATGTTTTCCTGAAGTCATTTTTTGCTTATTAGTATGGTTAAATTGGATCATTGAAGGTCAGCAGCAAAGACATTGGTTAATAAAGTGAGATTAAATATATAAAGTATATTTGTTTAATTCAATATATTTAATTATTGCAGGTTTGTGGAATATTCTGAGATTGCGTTTCACCGTTTTGTTTTTTTCTTCATTTTGAGAAATACTGACTCTGTTTTTGTGCCAGTGAGATGATTTAGTCTAGAACTACAATAACCATCATGTTAACACCTCTGCACTTACTCTCGATTTCTTTCAGCATGGGGACAGAAGAACTTTCAGTCAATAAATGTGAAGACAAAGTAACTTAAGTTACTTATTTGAAAAAGTAACTTAGATATTTTATTGTAAATTTAAAAGTAACACATTACTTTACTAGTTACTTGAAAAAGTAATCTGATTACATGACTGAAGTTACTTGTAACGTGTTACCCCCAACACTGCCCATACATCATAACTGCTCTATGCTCTCTCTGGGTCAATGGCAGCACGAACACAAATTTGAATGTTCTGGTGTGATTTTGTCAAAAGTTTTAATAGACACATGCAAATCACTGTCAGTTATCGTGTGATCGTGTAGGTGTTAAGATCGAGATCGCGATCTTTCAACGATTAATCGTGCAGCTGTACTTGACCTTTCATCTTTTTTATTAGTTAATAAAGAAGTTGTTTGTTTTTTTTATCTATAGGTGGGGCACATTTGTTGAAGGTGGTCCTCACTGTGTGGACATGTCCAGTGTGACATCTCTAGGAATCAACTTGACTTACGTCCGTAAACGGTATGGTTTCACTTTATTAAAGCTTAACTACAAACTAGTTTGACATTAATTAATTAATTAATTTTTATGTCACCTGAACTGAAATTGACAGTGGGATATTGTCACTCTGTTTTTTCTGTCAGCCCAGTTCACAATGTGCACTACATAAAGGGTTTAATTGAAAGAAAAACATCTTGGGGCAGCCTACAGGAACTTGAGACATTCTTCCTTTTCAATGGAAGGGAGAACACAATTGCTGGTATGGCAAACAAATAATGTGCATTTTACAATACATAAAACAAATCAAAGGTAAATGCAAAAATAAATATGAATAAGTATATATTTCTTTTTCTTTTTTTCTCTCATTTTTCTTGTAGGATATGTTCAGGCTCACTGGCACGAGGATGCGTTCTTTGGATATCAGTGCCTCAATGGTTGCAATCCTTTGTATATCAAAAAGATCCATAACCTGCCACCTAACCTGTCTGTCACTTCAGAGATGGTCAGACCTTTTCTACCAGAGAACTCAACATTGGAGCAGGAGATGGAGGTGTGTTTGTGTGAATTTGGGGGCATCTGTATTTATGACTTTGTAACATAATTTTTGTTGTTTATAACTTGTATTTTCCACAGAGAGGACATGTGTATCTTCTGGATTATGAAGTGCTTGATCAGCTGCCTGCTAATATTGTCAATGGGAAACAGACCTACTTGTCTGCTCCTTTATGTTTGCTGCATTACAACAGACATGGAGAACTAAAGCCTATTGCCATACAAGTATGGTTTCATATTGTAATAGTCAGCAATCTGTGATTAGTTACACAAAAATCTCTTTTGGCTGAATTTTATTGAAAGCTGAAATCTTAAACTTAATATTTCAGCTTCAACAGGCTCCTGGTCCACAGAATCCTGTTTTCTTGCCGTCTGATGCTGCACCGGATTGGTTGTTAGCAAAGATGTGGGTCCGTAATTCAGATTTCATGGTCCATCAACTACTTTCCCATTTTTTGCGCACTCATCTTTTAGGAGAGGTGTGCTGTACCGCCACGCTCAGACAGCTGCCGGAGATTCATCCTCTACACCAGGTAGAAACAGACAATGCTCAACCTAAAGATACAGGACAAATAAATTAATCTTCTCTGCAGAAGAGTTATTTACAGAAGCCCTGAAGGCCAAAGTGAAATAATTTTCTATTTATTATTATCATTTTTCCCAGATATTTGAGGTGCTCTGGGAGGGCAACACCTTAATAATAATAAAAAAGTAATCATGCAGTGTCTCTACTGACCATTGGGGGCAGCATCTATTTAATTATTATTCTTGTGGCCTAAGCAGCCCTAAAAGAGAAGATTGATTTTTATTTATTTTTTTAAGGAAAAATATGGAAGCGTTTCCACCACATAAAAAAGAAAATCATGCTTTAGTAAAATGTAATCATGACATAAAAGTCATAATAATTGCATAAAAAGTAAATTATGAGATACTAAGTCATAATTATGAGGTTACAAAATCTTAATTATGACATAAAAAGTGAGATGAAATCCATAATTTTTAATTTAATAAACTGTTATTTCATAATTATATGGAAGCTCATTTCTGCCACAATATTAAACAAATATCATGCTTTGGTAAATCGTTATTATGACATAAAAGTCATAATTATTGCCTAAAAAGTCAATTATTATATGCTAAGTCATAATTATGAGGTTACAAAATCAAAATTATGAGATTAAATCCATAATTTAACAAAAAAAGTCATTTTTCGTAAACTTTTATTTCATAATTATGTGGAAGCCCATTTTTGCCACAATATTAAACAAATATCATGCTTTGGTAAATCGTAATTATGACATAAAAGTCATAATTATTGCATAAAAAGTCGATTATGAGATACTAAGTCATAATTATGAGATTACAAAGTCAAAATTATTACATAAAATGTCTAAATTATGAGATGAAAACCATAATTTAACAACAAAAGATTTTTGTAAACTTTTATTTCATAATTGTATGGAAGCCCAAATATCTTTTAACAAATAGCATGCCTTGGCAAATTATAATTATGATATATAAGTCAAACTTTTTTATGTCATGATTGGGAGTTTTTATACTAATTTAGACTTATTACTCTCATTATTGTGAATTACTCTCATAATTGCAATTTAGAATGTCATAATTTCATCTTTTTATTTCATGACTTAGTATTTCATAATTATGGTTTATCAAAGCATAATTGTTTTTTCTTATGTGGCAGAAATGGGCTTCCATATAATGACCTTTTGCCATGTCATAATTTTGACATTTTATCTCTTAATTATGGCTTAATAATATCTCATATTTTTTTACTTTTTATGTCATAATTATGATTTTCCAAAGCATGTTTCTTTCTTATAAGGTAGAAATGGGCTCCCATTTTTTTCTCATTACAGACATGTTCATGTACTGCTTTAAAGAGTTGGGCCTCAACATGGTTGCACTTGAGAGTGAATGTTTGATTTCTTTAGCCAAACCTGTAACTTGTGCCTTTTCAGCTCCTGATGCCTCATATCCGCAGCACACTTCAGATTAACATTCAGGCTAGAGCCACTCTTCTGGCCACAAAAGGTGTTTTTGACAAGGTTGGTGTGTTTATTATCTACCGTTTACTCTGTGAAGAGAGTGAAAGAGAGATTTAGTTTAATTTTACACAGTTTCTGTTTCGGTTCTCTATAGTCAATAGCCTGTGGTCTGGAGGCAATTCCGCAGCTGATTGTTCGAGGAACACAACGCCTCCGCTACAGCTCATTGTGTGTGCCAGATGACATTAGAGAGAGAGGTCTGGATGCACTACCTATCTGCTATTACGCAGAAGATGCTCTCAGGGTCTGGGACGCTCTACACAGGTACATCATCAGCATTATCTGAATCTGCGTCTTTAGGTTTGAAGTGAGCAAATGATTTGCATTTCCCATTCAGGTTTGTTGCAGGCTGGATTCGTTTGTATTACTGTAACGATGAGGACGTCCAGCATGACTGTGAACTACAGAACTGGATTAGAGAGATCTTCACGGAGGGATTTCTCGGCCTCACTCACATAGGTTTGTAGGGGAATGACAGTTAGACCACATAAAGAGACCAATATGAGTCAAAGCTGAAGTTAATCAAGTTGACAGAGAGTTTACTGAAGGCAAAGTCCTCCACACTTTACAGGCCGTAGAAAAAGAGTAAGAGGATCTAGCCTCGAACTAACCTGTTGAACTTTCCTGGAGACTATTCCTTTGGCGTGGTCACATGCCTCTAATAATAAATAACCCCTGAATGCACAATTAGATAAAACAAAGGCAATATCTTTTCTCTTTAAGGATACGTTTTGTCAGGTCTCTCGAACAGAATATGAAAACTACCACACAGAGCTCTGATAGAAACTTCTACACATGATTCGCTGTCATAGTTTAACATACAGTATAGTGACCAATGGTGCTATAAATCCTAAAAAGAATTACACATGCTAAGTATGCATATGCATTAGTGGATACATGTAATTTGTTGTTGACCTTCATGACCTTAGACACAGTTGCCTCATACAGCTAACATGAGAAAAGCAGAATAAATTGAATAAGATTAAAGATTAAACTGGCAATTCTTTAAACCAGGCTAAATGAGAAAACACTGTTACTGTATTCCTCACATGAGTCAGACCCTCAGTCACCTCTCAGGTACCAAATTCAGACATTTCCTGTAACATACCAGAATAGATACACTGGTTTTAAAGGGATAGTTCACCCTGAAATGAAATCATTAATTACTCACCCTCATGTCGTTCCAAACCCGTAAGAACTTTCATCTTCAGAACACAAATTAAGATATTTTTAATGAAATCCAAGAGTTTTTTTTTATCTTCCATAGAAAGCAACATAATTACCGTATTCAAGGTCCAGAGAAGTAGTAAAAACATCATTAAAATAGTCAACGTTACTACAGTGGTTCAACCTTAATGTTATGAAGTGACAAGAATACATTTTGTGTGCAAAATCAAAACAAAAATAATGACTCTATTCAACAATATCCTCTCTTCCGTGTCATTCTCTTACACTGTTTACGTTCAGCGCTTTCAGGTTCTACGCCAGAACGCTGGTTCATTATTGGCCGGCTCCTGCGTCAGCATCACACGCATGTCTTGTGCTGCTCACGTGAACAGCGTCAGCCAATAATGAGCCGGCGTTCAGATTTAAACACAGAAGAGCTGAACTGCCTTCACTGCATCAACTGTGTTCGAGTCTGACAGGGTAAAGAAAAAAAGTTATTTTTGTTTTTGCACACAAAAAGTATTCATAACATTAAAGGATTAGTTCACTTTGAAATGAAAGTTAGCCCAATCTTTACTCACCCTCAAGCCATCCTAGGTCTATATGACTTTTTTCTTTCTGATAAAGACAATTGGAGAAATATTAATAAATATCCTGACACATCCGAGCTTTATAATGGCAGTCATAGGGTTCACTGAGTATGAGCTGAACAAAGTGCTTCCATTATCATCCATCCATCATAAATGTGTACTCCACGCGGCTCCGGGGTGTTAATAAAGGCCTTCTGAAGCGAAGCGATGCGTTTGCATAAAAAAAAAAATCCATATTTAAACAAGTTTTTTTTTCAACCACTGTAGTAATGTTGACTATTTTAATGTCTTTGCTACTTCTCTGGACCTTGAATACGGTAATGACATTGCTTAAAGTAAAAAATGTCAGTGAGATTCTATACTGATATCATAATGAAGACAAAAAGTGTCATTAAGATTAAATTCTTAAAATATTAAGATTAAAGATCTCTTAAAATATTAGATAATTTGAATGAAATTCTGGAAAAGAAAACCTTAAGTAATGTATGTAATCTTTTATTGTTTTTTTCTTTGCAAATGTCTCACAAACATCAGATAATTTGACCTTTTTACGACCAGGCTAGATTAGTTCAGGTTGTAAAATGTCATGTGGTGCGACTCCAAAAACATTTTTTATGAATGAACAATTCATGGCATATGAGGAAAAGAAATGTATAGCTTATATACTTATAATATGTTTTTTTTATTATGTATTCAAGGTATAAGGAAAATATTTTATTATGTTTTACTTGATGGTTACACCACATTAGAATCATTAAATTTAAAGGATTAGTTCACTTTTAAATAAACTTTTCCTGATAATTTACTCACCCCCATGTCATCCAAAATGTCCATTTCTTTCTTTCTTCAGTCGAAAAGAAATTAAAGTTTTTGATGAAAACATTCCAGGATTTTTCTCCATATAGTGGACTTCAATGGGCACCAAACAGTTGAAGGTCAAAATTAGTTTTACTGCAGCTTCAAATTGTTCTACATGATCCCAGATGAGAAATAAGGGTCTTATCTAGTGAAACCATTGCTCATTTTCTGGTTTGAACTAATTGTTATATACTATTGAACTAGCATATTGCATATAAAAATTAGTTCAAACTTTGGCCTGTGGAGGGCAGTAATACACCTAGCAGTGTCTACACTGCTGGAATTCTAAGAGGTGAAGAAGAAGAGAGCTAGTTCAAGATGAGCATTTCTGGTTAAAACTTATATAATTTTCAATTTTTGTTAGAAAATGAGAGATGGTTTCACTAGATAATACCCTTATTTCTCATCTGGGATCGTGTAGAACAATTTGAAGCTGCAGTGAAACTAATTATGACCTTCAGATGTTTGGTGCCCATTGAAGTCTACTATAAGGAGAAAAATCCTGGAATGTTTTCATCAAAAACTTTAATTTCTTTTCGACTGAAGAAAGAAAGACATGGACATCTTGGATGACATGGGGGTGAGTAAATTATCAGGAAAAGTTTATTTAAAAGTGAACTAATCCTTTAATTTAATTTGTAAATGTTCAAAATCATATGAAACCAACATGAATACAAAGATTTGGCTTCTAAGAGCTTAAAATATTTTAAATTAGATTTTTAAAAGATTCTTTATCGTGAACACTTTATCGTGATCCATCTACTTCATTTACAGTATTCTTCAAAGAGATGTACAATGATCTTTACTTACATATCATGTTCTCCAGGAGTTCCACAGTCATTTCAGACCGCATCCGAAATGTGCAAGTTTGTTACCATGATGATCTTCTCCTGCTCAGCACTTCATGCAGCTGTGAACTTCTCTCAGGTATGTTCACTGATTAATAAATGGACAGCAGTTCTCCAGAACAGCATTTTATGTCAACTTAAATTCAAATGACTTAACTCATTTTCCTGTCTCCACGTTTAGCTGGATTATAACCTTTGGATACCGAACACTCCACCGTCCATGTCACGCCCCCCTTCTCAGACCAAAAACTCAGTGTCTGAGGAGGAGATTTTCTCCTTCCTTCCGGAGGTGAACTCCTCTTGCCACGTCCTAAGTGTCCTATCTCTACTGTCACAGCCTGCCATTGACTTTGTGAGTGTTAACACTGGCCTCCAGAGTATCGCTGCATGGACTTTACACTATATTTACTGTAGGATGCAGATGTGATGTTCATCTAACCATTACTTCCTCTATAGGTACCCTTGTGCCATTATAGTGAGTGGTACTTCTGCAGTGGTGCAACCGTCAAGCTTGTGGAGGAGGTCCAGAGAGAGCTGAAGATGATAGCAGAAGACATCGCAAACAGGAACAGCCAGCTGGTGTTGCCCTATCCGTACCTGTCTCCAGACAACATTGAGAACAGCGTGACTATTTGAGTTCACTTTCCAGTTGAATCATTAATTAAAATGTCTGAGTGTAACTGTAAGGCCACGTGTTTACAGTACTACAACTTGGTGTTTTGCCACTGTTCATCTGCCACTGCAGTTACAAAGTGTATCCTCAGTGATATGTATTAAATTTGTGTCTGCATTTTAAATGTATGCTTCTAAGTCAGAGTAGATTTTTTGTCTCAATTTCAACTATACTTACATTTACAGCTTTAAAAGTTTGAGGTTTGATATTTTGGGCTTGCTTTCAACAGTAGGCTGCTCTTGATTAAAAATCAACTGTGCTGTGTTTATTACAGGATCCTATGATGAATATATGCATCATTCATTTTCCAAAGACAATGCAAATAAAAAGTAATATAATACCAAAAGGTTTTAGTCTCTCATTCACTGATTAACCTAAAATATATCAGTTTACTCTAAAAACCTGCTATAACAGAAAATGTGCAGCTATCTATGGAAGCATGTTTACAGCACTGAATTAAAAAACTTTTTATCTCAGAATTCTGACTTTTTTCTCATAATTGCGAGTGTACATTTCGCAATTCTGACTTTTCTTCTCAGACTTGCATGATATAAACTCACATTTGAGTTATAGAGTCAGAATTGCATGATATAAAGTCACAATTGCATGTTATAGTCAGAATGGTGAGATATAAACTCACAATTGCAAGTTATAATGTCAGAACTGCAACTCATAATTCAGTTATAAAGTCCAATTCAGAAGGAAAAAGACTTTTTTTCTCAGAATTGCAAGTTTATATCTCACAATTCTGACTTTATAACTCAAAATTTTGAGAAAAAGACTTTTTCTCAAAATTTTATATCATGCAATATCATGCAAAACTTTATATTATGCAATTCTGACTTTATAACTCACAATTTTGAGAAAAAGAGACTTTTTGCGTTACATTGCGTTACAAAGTCAGAATTGCAAGATAAAAACTCGCAATTGTAAAAAAGTCAGAATTGTGAGATGAAAAAGTTGCAATTACCTTTTTTATTTAAGTGGCGGAAACAAGCTTCCATAATCGCGGCATTAATGGAAACATAAAGTTCTGTCATGAAACTCTAGATGGTGCAGGCTGATGATAGGTACAATCTGCTTGCAATCACATCAACTGCATCCAAAATCACACACTTCCCTAATATAAAGTAGGCAAAAAAACAATATGTGACAAAAGAAGTTTGTCACATTCACAATACTCATGAAAAAGTAGGTAAAAAGTACCAGAATGACCTACTTCTTCCGGCGAAATTCTGAATTGGACATGTGATGGACACATCACTATCCCATGAAGCCACAGGAGGGGATTTTGTGGAACTGACGCTGGTAGGTCACATGATAATGACAGCATGGCGAATGTAGTATGACCGGATTACATTCATACTATATATATAATGTACTTTTTTAGTTGTCATGAAGTAGTTGTTCAAAATAAATACCTACTCAAGAGAGTATGCAATTTCAGATGCAGCCATCATTCTCTATAGGGCACAGCGGATTGGTTCCTGCTGTATCAGTAACCAATGAGCTCACTGCTCAACCTTCAAATACTTGGTCAGCATTTGTTGTAGCAGTTGCAGTGCGCTTTCAGAAACCCTCCACCTTCCCCAGCTCCACCTGTATAGATTTGCTACAGGTAATTCATATACGCTATATTGTACAGCAGAGCATGTCTTACCTGCTCACAGCAGCGTTGTGTAAGTATTGGCAGTAGCAAGTCGCGTACTTGATCTGCAAAAGAAATAACAGCAGCAGCAGCATAGCAGATCTATTCCACCAAGACCAAACATCAACATTGTTATATTCATTACCATGCCAAACACTCCAAGAGTTGTCATAACAGAAATATTTTTATAATAAAATTATATTTCATTTAATTATTTGTAGAGCATTAAATAATATTTTCACAATGTTCCTTTATTTGACAAATTTACAACATTGTTGGACATAATGCACAATAAAAAAAATTCTTAAGGTAAGGTTTTCTTCACACATCACGTATCATATTTCATCTGAAACATGTTCTTCACTGACTTAAAGGATTAGTTCACCCAAAAATGAAAATTCTGTCATTTATGACTCACCCTCATTCCGTTCCACACCTGTAAGACCTTCGTTCATCTTCAGAACGCAAATTAAGATATTTTTGTTGAAATCCGATGGCTCAGTGAGGCCTGCATAGCCAGCAATGACATTTCCTCTCTCAAGATCCATTAATGTACTAAAAACATATTAGTTCATGTGAGTACAGTGGTTCAATATTAATATTATAAAGCGACAAGAATATTTTTTGGCCAATTTCAAAACACTGCTTCAGGAAGCTTCAGAGCGTTATGAATCATCTGTGTCGAATCAGCAGTTCGGTGCATCAAAGTCACGTGATTTCAGCAGTTTGGCGGTTTGACAAGCGATCCGAATCATGATTCAAACCGCTGATTCATTTGTGCTCACATGAACTGATTTAAATATTTTTTTAGTACATTAATGGAGCTTGAGAGATGAAGTGTCATTGCTGGCTATGCAGGCCTCACAGAGTCATCGGATTTCAACTAAAATATCTTAATTTGTGTTCTGAAGATTAACGAAGGTCTTACGGGTGTGGAACGGCATGAGGGTTAGTAATTAATGACATTATTTTCATTTTTGGGTGAACTAACCCTTTAATACTGATAATGATAATGATAAAGTTATACTTTTTTTTAAATATGACCTCAAAAATATCTACAAATCTGTTAATTTGTAGATATTTGTAATAAAAAATCAACCCCTGGTACATAATAATGTCTGAAAGTATTAAAACGTGTTAATTGAGATGTATTATCAGTATTATGACTGTCTCTGTAAAGTGCAATAAGTTGAAATACATAAATCTTGAAGTCGCGCGGTGTTTTCCAGGGCAGAAGGGGTGGTAGTGTTCAGGAGACTTGTGTGGAAACAGTCAGTATGTAATTCTGTTTGGTGCCACTAGTGGCGCAAAAGAGGCACTTGGATCAATTTTTCCTGCGTCACGCTTCCAGCGGTCATCCAACTGTTGATAACTGTTCGTACATCTAAAATTTGATTTGAAGACCAGTTTTTGCTAAATGTTTTATTGCATTGGATGATCTACCCACTTAATAACGCATGACAGGTGAAAGTGTTTTTGAGTAATTAATATTTTGTCTTGACACTCTTGAACTAGCATGCTTCGAAATATTATTAAGCATAATTAGTAGAGCTAATCTTTTTAAAATCCACAATATAATCAGTTTGGAGCGTTTGCAGGTCATATAAAATCATATTGTTGCATTTCAGCGACAGTCGACAGATTGGAGCCGTTTCAGGGCGCCATTGCGGCTATAATATGGTGAGCTGTTTTTCTTTTAATTTTAATGAAAGGATGAAAGGTAAGCTGTTTTCTATCATCTGTATGGCACATTTAGGTGGCGCATGGTCTACTTCGTAACTTTCAAGTTTTCTTTCATCCTCTCAAGACGACTTTTGAACTATTCTTGTTGCCATTTCACACTAATTATCATTATTTACACCGTGTGGCATCCCGTAAACTTAGCATAAAACCATAATTTAAAAAGCATTAAAACTGTTGTTTAAATAAATAAATAAATAAATGTAACTGTCATAAAATCAGAATCATAGCCTATTACATTTTTCAAAGCACTGACTGACCACCGGGCGGCGCAATAGTCCTCAACAAATGCATCAGAAACACATGTAACAAAACGCATTATTATTTTCTTATCTATAAATATATTATATATTAAGCTGACCAGATTTATGAAATTGAAACTGGCGTTTTGTTTTTTAATTCCTTTCTTTTTTTTAGAATTTCAAGCAATACCCTGTGATGTCCACTTCAGGCAACAGACGCTTGCACCTAAAGTCATTTCACTGGCGTTCAGGAGTTTAGCATGAGGGTGAAAAAGTTTCAGTCATGTTCAGACTGGTCAAGCAAATTCGCCTTGCTGACCAACAGAAAGCTGCTAAGCTTGAAACTAAGTTGTGTGAGCCGTGCTTTACTTTTGCTAGCGAAATCTATCAGAAATATTGCTAATGTGTCCGCATCTTTACACAGTACATTCAACATTGTAACAGTTCTACAATATTAGAGTGTAAGCTTGTTCAATCCCATTTTTTGTGCAGTTATTAGTGAGCCGAATTCATGTAACATTTTGAGTAGAAGACCTGCTAGCAGCGCTTTGCTTTAAATTAATCAAGTTTAAGGGGGATTTATAGGGTGTTAGTCCTACAATATAAACTATATTTAGATTATAAAAAAAATTATAATATGTTTATTTATGTGATTAATTGCTAGTTGTTTCTTTACCTTTTCCAACTGAGAAAAGCTTAAAATGACAAACCATAACCACAGCTCATAAAAACCATGATGTTTGTTTATTGTACAGGAAATGACATCAGAAGACCACTATTATCTTTCCAGTTCTTTGGACAGTGGAGCAAAGGTAATTAAATCCTTCTCATTGTTCATTAACTAGACATTGAAAAACCATAAAGACTCAGAGTCAGATTTGTTATTCTTCTTGTACAGCCTGAAGCATGTGACCACCAAGCCACTCCTCGTTAGTATAGTGGTAAGTATCCCCGCCTGTCACGCGGGAGACCGGGGTTCGATTCCCCGACGGGGAGATGCAACAATTTTTGCCTATTTAATATTATATTATTAACATGTAATACTATTTTACTACAGCATAGGCTTTTGAAGCACTTATTAATTTTTCGAACATCAGAATAATATGGCCAAATACATTTGCATTTACAAGAAAAAACTGACTCAGCCTCAGAAATCTACATGTACACATAAAATGTACAATGTTAAGTGGACATTGAAGAATATACAGAATAACAAATGGAAGTATGTACAAAGCAAAGTGAATATACAGACACCTGTCACAATAATGTAACTAGTCTCAGTAATCTTTGTATACAAATTTGCATACTTTGTTAAACCTATCAAACAGTGAAGAACGTAATAAAATAGCTAATTCCCATTAATTTCCTGTGTGCTAAAATGTAATAGCTGTTAGAAAAGTCATTTAGCTGTTTTTGTTCCGTTTACACAGTGAGTAAAGTTGTGGTAGATAGACTAGCCTTTCCTGTTCTTTTGACAGCATAGATAAAACAATAAACTAGATATATTTCAACAAATAATTGTATTGTATTTCATAAAAAATATAGCTGCTGTTAATGATTATTATAATAATGATTATTACCGTGTTATTACTGTGTATTTCAGGCCTAATCAGCAATGCGGTGTCATGGAGCTCCTCGTTAGTATAGTGGTAAGTATCCCCGCCTGTCACGCGGGAGACCGGGGTTCGATTCCCCGACGGGGAGACCAAAACTTTTTCTTTCTATGAAATAGACAGTCATGAATTTTGTATGGGCCTGTTAGTTTTTTGTCATATTACACCATATTGAAAACTCTAGAAGAAAGTGACAAAATCACAGTGTAAGCAGTAGTTGTTTTATTAGTCTTTTAATACTTGCAGTGAAGTGCCGTCTTGCAGTGAATATGACAGGCAGGGTTATTTTGGTAAGGTTGCCAGGAGCCAATATAATGTAATTTAATAGTATGTACAAGCTGAGTCTTAATGATGCTTTAAATTTATTCAGATTTGAATAGAATTTCATTGATATACTTTAAACAGTGCTTGACTATTGCATGAAGTATTCTTTATACAAATGGCAGAATTGTCTATTTTATAAAATGCTTCTTGTTTTAAGAAACAAGTTTGTTAAAGTCTCTTAATAGGATTTATCACATTACATTATAGAGTTTACCACGTTGCTGTACAGTGCTGCATACAGTATATAAACTGAAACAATAATACCGACAAAGTAAAGGTGACACATTATTTATACATAGGAAGAACACTTGGGAGTGTTAACCAATCAAATGTAAAGGTTGCCATGTTGAGAGATTTTCAGTAACACTTTCACTTTCCATGTCATTCATGATGAGATTTATCAGCCAGGTCTCATTACAGTGTCTTCACCAGCAAGTTAACAAAGAACTAGAAGCTCGCCTTTTTAGAGCACACAATGTTCCACGTGTTCACCCAGTAATAGCCTAAACTTGTGAACCATATATTAATCTGGATTTATCTAGATCTGTATCTGTTCCAGTAACTTAAAATAGCAAGTGAGGTGAAGTGGCTGTTCCCATTCTTCTTTAAGTGAAGGACACTGGATGTCATCCAAGTAAAATACTATCCAAAATGCACAAAGGTTTTGTTGAGTCATGCTTCATTTTACAACCTTCATCACAGTCCATCAAGTCCCACTGTTCATTACAATTAGTTGTATGTATACAACAACTTTGGCATTTGAATGTTAACAAAGAGTAAATCAATTTAAAGAATTTCTTAATGCCGACAGAATGCTTAAAGGGAAGATTCTTGAAAAATAAAAATTAATTTGTCATTGCATTAGAGAAGCATATGAAATACAAATAAAAAAATAAAACATATATACATTTGACACAGTTGTTTACATGTGCATAGCCCAGATTAGTTTGATTAATTTGAATTGGTTTACCCATGCAAGACATGTCTAAGTTCATTTACAAGAGATGCATCTGAATTATACTTAACAAAGTCCAGTCTGCAGACATTTTAAAAATTTACAATTATTTGTTACCTATTCAAAAATACATTCTATGCTAACTGTTAGATTTCATTTCTAAATATATTTATAATACTAATCTGCTGTATGCAATAAATCACATATAAAGATTCCTGTCAAAAAAAAAAAAACTAAGAACAATATAAATAAGGTTTATAAGGGAGAAAAAAGGCATGATTCCACATTTTAACAATTAAATTCACAATACAACTTAACAATTCTACTGTAAAGTCAACATGAAACCATTTGCGCTGGCCGAAAAGTCGTATCAGAAGCATAGAAAGTCAAATTCATTTTCATGTTAACTTTAAGGCAAAAATAAAGCATGTTTATCAGATAGAAAGTCTAAACGTATAATATATGAATATTAAGGTCCTGTCCCACATCATTCAGGATTCATACTAGCATCCAGGGCTTGACATTAACACCTGCCAAATGGTAGATTTCAGCTGTGGCGGGTAAGACAGCCACTCTCACTAGACATACCAGCTGATATACCATGTAGGCCTAGTCTTGATTTAGGTGGTCAATCTGCATTTGAAAGTTTGAAAATCTAGTTAATCAAGTAAAATGACTCAATTGATTTTAGCATGCCAAAGTCAACTTTAATCATATAAAATGTAATTTCCCAACAGCAAAATTGTGGCCAGTGAAAATGCTGAGTGGCTAGTAACTTCGGAAAACCACTAGCCACTGTGGCTGGTGAACGAAAAAGTTAATGTCAAGCCCCGCTAGCATCTAACGCTAGAAGCCGTATTTGTGTTTCGATATTTACATATTGTAATCTGTGTGTTTGAGTAAATAGAAATGGATGAGATACATTGACACATTCTGGATAAACATTCAAGAAACAATACTACTAAAAATAAATGCCCTTTTCCTCCTCAAAATGCATAAGTATATCTGCCTTCTTGTTCTAAGGGCTGTAATTGAAATCAGATCAATATAAAACAGGACAAACATGCACTTTCTGTGTTTTCCTTCTCACCAAAGTTCATAAATACAACTAAATACAAGTTTATCAAAGGTGTGATAGTGCAATTTCAGTAAAGCATGCATTCTCCACGGCCCTATGGTTACAGAGTGCTATGAGAGGAAAGGCGTCACAGTGTAAATACTGAATGCAAACAGATCTCCAGGCTTTGAAATAAAAATGTCATAAAACACATTGATTTAAAGCATTATTTTGCTAATGGCATGTGTGTGTTTGCGAGTTATTGTACAATATTGCATGAATGATGTGTTAGGATTGCAGTTGCATAAATCGAAAACCTGCACGTTATGGAAGCGGCAGGCTGGCTTTGGACATAGAGCTTTGCGCGCTACAATTTTATGGACAGAATCTTGGAATACTTTCTAACAAAGAGCTTTATTTTGTCTAATAATCTGGATGTAGATTCAGTGTTTATGTAAAATTCTAGGACATTCATCAGATCTTTTGACATCAGTGCTTTAAAGGATTAGTTCACTTTCCAATAAAAATGTATCACTCTCAAGCCATCCTAGGTGTATATGAATTCTTCTTTCTGATGAACACAATCGGAGAAATATTAATTAAATATCCTGATGCATCCGAGCATTGTAATGGCAGTGAACTTTACCAAACTAGTATGAGTTGAAGAAAGTGTCTTCATCCACATCCATCCATCATAATCATACTCCACACAGCTCCGGGGGGTTAATAAAGGCCTTCTGAAGCAAAACGATGCATTTGTGTAAAAAAAATATATCCATATTTAACAAGTTATGAAGTAAAACATCAAACATTTGCCAGACCGACTTCTGTATTCAGCATACGAAGAAAGCGTAAAACTCTAGAAGTTCAAAAAGCTTAAGCTACATCCTATGCTTTCCTTATTCAACTTACGGAAAAAGTGTAACTGACACGACGTCAGTTTACACTTTCTTCGTAACTTGATAGAAAAAGGCGGTTTGCTGGAAGCTAGATAATTTACTTCATAACTTGTTAAACATGGATTTTTGTAATTGTAATATAATTGTAATTGTAAAAACTTTATTGTCCCCCTTAGGGGCAATTTGTTCTGCAGCATGATAGCACACATACAAGACAGACAAATACACCAAATTAATAATAGCACGTTAAAAACTACCTTTTCCTATTTAAATTAAGCAGGCTGACAGCATATAGAACAAACGAAAATTTGAATCTGTTTGTCTTAGCTAGAGGGACCCTATACAAAGATCCTGAGGGGAGTGTCTGAAATGATTCATAAAGAGGGTGAGATGTGTCAGATATGATGTGCTGCGCTTTCTTTATCACCTGAATATCAAACAAATCTAACCCGGGCAATTTTACACCCAATACTTTACTGCAGTAATTTAAAACCTTTGAGAGAGAATTCTTCTGTTAAAGAGGCAAACCAACAAATCAATGAAAAGGTTAAAATCGATTCAATATATGCCTTATAAAAAGCAGTCATCAAAGTCCTATCAATATTAAATTTAGCTAATTTCCGCAGACAATAAAGTCTTTGTTGGCTCATCGTACACAACCTATCTGTATTCTCTGAAAAATTTAGTTTATTATCAATAATAGTACCTAGGTACTTAAAGCTTTCAACCAGTTCAATCAATTGATTATTGACAACAGTACATGAAGCTGCTGTCTGATTTCGCCGCAGGTCAATGCACATGTCCTTGGTTTTCCCAGCATTCAGAAGTAGACCCGCCTCTCGACACCAATTTGCTAAATACTCAACAATAGGCCTGTGTTCTCTGTCCTCACCAACCAACAAACTTACAATAGCCGAATCCTCAGCAAACTTAAGAATGTACCGATTCTCAAGCTGACTATGACACTCATTTGTGTATAGGATATAGAGGAGAGGAGAGAGTACACACCCCTGTGGGGAGCCAATAGATGTAATTATAGGGCCTGACAGAACGCCATTAATTCTTACCCTCTGAGACCTATTTGTAAGGAAATCTAGCAACCAAGCGGCCATTCTTGCATCCACACCAAAACCCGACCTAAGCTTGTGAACCAAAAAGCTTGGTCGAATCGTGTTGAAAGCAGACTAAAAATCTACAAATAATAGACTTGCATGGTTACTACTACCCTCCAGATGTTTATACTGCAGATCCAGTAAGGTCAGTGTTGCATCCTGCACATCTCTCTCCGCCCTGTAGGCAAATTGCATCGGGTCGAGAAATGGTTTTGTTTTTTTCCAATAATACCTCTTATACTAATTTCTCAAATACCTTCATTACTAATGAAGTCAATGAGACAGGTCTATAATCTTTCAAGCCTTTAGGACAATTATTTTTTGCTATTGGAATAATTATCGACTGTTTCCAAAGTTTTGGTACATACTGAACCTCAAAAGACCAATTAAAAATATAAGTAAAGATTGGACCCCATTCTTCTGCACATTGTTTCAGGACCCTACCACTTATTCCATCCTGACCAGGACTCCCTTTAATTTTACATTGTTTAAAAAGATTGACTACATTTTCTACATTAAAAGAAACAAATAAACTATAGTTTATAGAACTCATGCCTTATGCCACCATTCTGCTCTTCAAATCTAGCATAAAATGTATTAAAATCCTCTGCAAGGACACTATCTAGCTCATAACCGGTTACTTTCACTTGTTTTCTACATCCAATATTTAGGCCCGTCATTTTAAGACTATCCCATACTGAGCCTATACAGTCTGTTCTTAATTTAATCTCCACTTTTTCCTTATAACGTATTTTTGCCCTCCTAATTTCTTGTCTAATTAATTTCTGTAAATTTTTAACTTCAAGCAAATCCCCTCGTTGAAAAGCAGTTCTTTTCTTAATCAACAGACCCTTAAGATTGATGCTCACCCATGGCTTACTATTTGGATATATCTTAACAACTTTCTCAGGAATGACAGAGTCAACACAATAAGTTAACCAGGAACTAACCACATCATTAAGCTCATCAATATCAGCAGATGAATATTAAGCTCATCAATATCAGCAGATCCATAAAAACATTCCATAAGGTACAATCAAAACATCCTCTTAAACTCTCAATAGCATCATCAGTCCAAGATTTCACAATACAGTTGAATACAGTTGTGATCTGACGAACTCAAAGGAGGTAAGAGAGAAGCTTTCTATGCACCCTTAATAGAGCCACAGCATTGGTCCAATGTCCTTTCATACCTAGTTGGACACTTTACATACCCATACATGTTTACTGATTTTTCCAATATACAATTATTAAAATCACCCATGATAAAAGTCGGAGCATCCGGGGATAGTGACTGATATTTCATAAAACTCTTCTCAATGTACTCCATAGCTGTTATGATATAGACACGGAGGCAGAGATAAAAGCAATCCAGGTGAGCTTTATTGAACAATATGTGGAACACAGAGTGATAATGGCTGTTATCAGGTTCTTGAGAGATGAATATAAAGTAATACTGTCCTTGTGTGGTTTGTGGATCCAGGAGTTGAGCTGAGATGGAGGGAGACGTTGGAGACACTCACACACACAGAAGGGTAAGCACACGAAGGGACCAGGAGACGAAGGAGATGAAGGAGATCGCTGGAGCAGGTAAGTATGTCGATGGGGAGTCCTTAAGGTAAGCATATACATGGAGTAGTGCAAACGAGACCGGACAGTGAGTGTGTGTGAGAGTGGTGGCTTTGTAGTGCTGGTGATTGCAGAGTGAATGAGGTGCAGGTGGCGGTGATTAGTATGCTGGTGATTGAGTGCGTGGGTACTGTGGTGAGGTGGAGCCTGGCGTGTCTGTGACAGTACCCCCCCTCCCACGGCCCGCTCCTGAGGGCCGCGGACCCCGACGTCGTGGTGGTCTTCCCCTGGGTCGCGGGGCAGGTCTGTCTGGATGGTTGGTATGGAAGTTCTGTAACAGAAGAGGATCAAGGATATCATTCCTGGGAACCCATGAGCGTTCTTCGGGACCATAGTCCTCCCAGTCCACGAGGTACTCGAGTTTACCACCACGGCGCCGGGAATCCAAGATCTCGTGGACCACGTAGGCTGTGCCGTCCTCTAGGAGAAGTGGAAGGGGGGGCTTGGCGGCTGCCACGTCAGGCTCTGTGGAGGGAACAACAGAAGGGTGGTGAGGTTTGAGTAGAGACACGTGAAATGTAGGATGGATTCTACTATACTGTGCCGGGAGTTGGAGACGATAGGTGACGGGGTTGATCTGCCGAAGGATGGTGAACGGGCCAATGAAGCGGGGACTCAGCTTTTTGCAGGGCAGACGCATCCTGATGTCCCGGGTGGACAGCCAGACCTTCTGCCCCGGCTGGTAGACAGGAGCCTCGGAGCGTCGAAGGTCGGCTGCCATCTTGCGTCTGCGCAGGGCCCTCTGCAGCTGGTGGTGAGCTGAGTCCCACACCCTCTCGCTCTCCCGGAACCAGTAGTCGACTGCCGGAACGTTGGAGGGTTCCCCGTCCCAGGGGGAACATCGGGGGTTGGTAGCCGAGTACGCACTGGAAGGGTGTTAGTCCCGTTGAGGCTTGGCGGAGAGAGTTCTGTGCGTACTCGGCCCAACCCAGGTACTGGTTCCAGGAGTTCTGGTGGCCGTGACAGAAGGTACGCAGGAAGCGGCCGATCTCCTGGATCTTCCGTTCCGTCTGCCCGTTCGACTGAGGATGGTATCCAGACGATAGGCTGACGGTCACACCCAGGAGGGAGAAGAAGGCTTTCCAGACGTGTGAGACAAACTGGGGTCCTCTGTCGGAGACGATGTCTTCAGGTAATCCATAATAGCGAAAAACATGATTAAACATTAGTTCTGCGGTGGCCATGGCGGTAGGTAGACCCTCCAGGGGTATCAGACGGCAGGACTTTGAGAAGCGGTCCACCACCACCAGGATGCATGTGTGACCGTCAGACTCGGGGAGATCGGTGACGAAGTCCACTCCCAGGTGTGACCAGGGTCTCTCAGGAACGGGCAGAGGAAAGAGCTTGCCGGTGGGAAGATGGCGTGGGCTCTTGGAGATGGCGCACTCCCTGCAGCCCTGCACGTACCTCCTGACGTCGTTGGCCATGTTGGGCCACCAGAAGCGTTGTTTGAGCAACGAGAGGGTCTCCTTGACCCCCGGGTGACCAGTGCCAAGTGAAGAGTGGATGCTGTGCAGGAGTGGAGTGCGACGTGCCCGTGTGATGTATTGCAAGCCTTGGGGGCAACCCGGCGGAGTGCGTGTGGAGGCATTGGCGGAGGGAATAGTTTCTTCGGACCACTGGATGGGGTTCACGAAGATGGACTCCGGCAGAATGGTATCAGGCTTTTCGGGCTTTTCCTCAGGAGCATAGAGGCGAGATAGGGCGTCAGCTTTCGTATTCTTAGAACCAGGACGGTAGGAGATGGAGAAGTTGAATCTAGAGAAAAACATAGCCCAGCGAGCTTGGCGAGGGTTGAGTCTCTTAGCGGCCTTCAGATATTCGAGGTTTTTGTGATCAGTGAGAACTTGAAACGGGTGAGTAGCTCCCTCCAACCAATGCCTCCACTCCTCAAGGGCAAGCTTGACGGCCAAGAGTTCGCGGTCACCGATGTCGTAGTTGACCTCCGCCGGGTTGAGCTTGCGGGAGAAGAAGGCGCATGGATGGAGTCTACTTGGTGTCCCCTGCTGCTGTGAAAGGACCGCTCCCACTCCGGTGGTAGATGCGTCCACCTCAACGATGAACGGGAGGTCCGGGTTAGGGTGGACGAGGAGGGGAGCGGTGGTGAAGGCTTTCTTCAGGGTCTCAAAGGCATTGGTGGCTTGTGGAGACCAGGACAGAGACTTGGGCTGGTGACGGAGTAGGTTGGTGAGTGGACTGACGATAGTGCTGTAATTCTTGATAAACCGGCGATAGAAATTGGAGAAGCCTAGGAATCTTTGGAGCTCTTTGATAGTAGTAGGAGTGGGCCAGGACTGTATGGCGGAGACCTTCCCCTCGTCCATCCGGATGCCACTGTGATCAATCACGTACCCCAGGAACTGGACGGAGGGTTGATGAAATGAGCATTTTTCCGCCTTGAGGAAGAGATGAAACTGCCGTAAGCGCTGGAGGACCTCCGCAACGTGGTGGCGATGTTCGGCCAAGCTCCGGGAGTAGATGAGGATGTCATCTATATAAACCAGAACGGACTTATGGAGAAACTCCCGGAGCACCTCGTGGATGAAATCCTGGAATACGGAGGGCGTTGACCAGGCCATACGGCATCACGAGGTATTCGTAGTGTCCTGTGGGCGTGACAAAGGCGGTCTTCCACTCGTCCCCCTCACGTATCCGGATGAGGTTGTACGCGCTGCGGAGGTCCAACTTGGTGAACACAGTGGCACCGCGGAGATGTTCCAGGGCCGCTGGGACGAGGGGAAGTGGATAGCGGAACTTTATGGTGATCTTGTTGAGGGCACGGTAATCGATGCAGGGCCTCAAGCCTCCGTCCTTCTTTGCCACGAAGAAGAAGCTTGAAGCAGCAGGGGAAGTAGACGGGCGGATGTAACCTTGTTCGAGTGCCTCCTTGATGTATTCCTCCATGGCCTTCTCCTCCGGTATGGACAGGGGGTATATGCGTCCCCTGGGCACTGGTTCACCCGGCAGCAGATCGATGGCGCAGTCCCATGGCCGGTGTGGAGGAAGCTTGGAGGCGCGTTGCGGGCAGAAAACGTCACTGAAGGGGGCGTAGTCCGGGGGGACATCCACGGAGCGCTTCTCAACAGGGCTCTCGATGGACGTGGCGTTCACGAGAAGAGGCTTGGAGAGTGGAGATTTCGGAACAGGAAGCGCTGGGAAGCAGTCTGGGAAGCAGTGATCGCCCCACTTCAGGACTTCGCCCGTGCGCCAGGAGATGTTGGGGTTGTGTTGTTCCAGCCATGGGCGCCCTAGAACCACGTCAGCGGTGGATTCCTCCAGAACCAGCAAATGGATGTGTTCAGTGTGCAAGATTCCGATGCTGAGTTGAAGTGGACCCACGCAGTGACGGATGTGTCTGCGGCTTAGGGGTTTGCCCGTGATGGAGTGGATTTGATAGCTCGTCGGTGAAGGAGAGATCTTGAGGTTGAGTTGTCTACAGAGGGTGCCTGAGATGAAGTTTCCGGCTGACCCTGAATCAAGGAGCGCCACCACTGGAACAGAGATGTTAGCAGCAGTAAGGGTTACAGTTGTAGTGAGTGGTTTCATTTTCTGAATGGAGGGAAATATTGCACTCACCACGGGTCGAGGAGGACGTATTGGGCATGTGGAGAGATTGTGCCCCATAGTCCCGCAATAGAGACAGAGATTCAGGGCCAGCCTTCTTTGTCTTTCATTAGGAGTGAGACGAGAATGATCGATTTGCATGGGTTCTGTGGCTGGTTCTGGGGAGCTGACGGGTTCGGATCGACGGAGGAGGTTGGTGATGGATGACTGGCCCTGGTGTTCTTGAATACACGACTGCATACGGGACCCCACGCGGATGGCGAGTTGGATGAAGCGTTCTAATCCCATGGAGTCCTCGTATGCAGCGAGATGCAGCCGCACGGAGGGTTCCAGCCCCTGACGGAACGTGGTGATGAGGGCTTGCTCGTTCCATCCGCTGGTGGCGGCTAGCGTTCGAAACTGCAAGGCATATTCGTTAACAGAGAGGTTTCTTTGCTTTAGATTGTAAAGTTTCTCACCAGTCGTGGAATCAGTCAAAGGCTTCCCAAATACTTCCCGGAAGTGGGAGACGAACGCCGAATAGGATTGGACGACTGGGCCTTTCTGGGTCCATAGCGAATCTGCCCATTGCAGAGCCTTCCCTTGCAGTTCTGAAATAATGAACGCTATTTTAGCCGTGTCTGTGGTGTAGAGGTGCGACTGCATCTCCAGGACCAGTTCGCATTGGAGAAGGAATCCGCTGCATTCCTCCGCCGATCCAGAGTAGGGCGCCGGTTTGGCCATGGGACTGGCGGTGAATGCAGGTGAAGGAGCGGTGCTGGTGGGTGCGGAGACAGCCGTGTTGAGCGATGACGATGTTGAGGGCTGTGGTGTGAGTGCTCGACGCAGCACGTCCACGAGTTCCTGGAATGGATCGTCGGTACTCATGCCGTTAAGTTGTTATGGTCCGGTCTTCTGTTATGATATAGACACGGAGGCAGAGATAAAAGCAATCCAGGTGAGCTTTATTGAACAATATGTGGAACACAGAGTGATAATGGCTGTTATCAGGTTCTTGAGAGATGAATATAAAGTTATACTGTCCTTGTGTGGTTTGTGGATCCAGGAGTTGAGCTGAGATGGAGGGAGACGTTGGAGACACTCACACACACAGAAGGGTAAGCACACGAAGGGACCAGGAGACGAAGGAGATGAAGGAGATCGCTGGAGCAGGTAAGTATGTCGATGGGGAGTCCTTAAGGTAAGCATATACATGGAGTAGTGCAAACGAGACCGGACAGTGAGTGTGTGTGAGAGTGGTGGCTTTGTAGTGCTGGTGATTGCAGAGTGAATGAGGTGCAGGTGGCGGTGATTAGTATGCTGGTGATTGAGTGCGTGGGTACTGTGGTGAGGTGGAGCCTGGCGTGTCTGTGACAATAGCCAAGTTCACATTCGCCTTTGGGTGAATGTACACCACAGACACAAAAATTTGGGGAAACTCCCTAGGTAGATAATGAGGCTGGAGGGATACCGTGAGCATCTCAGTGTCATTTGTACATAGTTTCTCTCTCACGACAGCAGTCTTGCACCAGCATTCATTCACATATGAACAGACCCCCCCGCCTCGCGTCTTGCCAGTTATCCCAGAGTCGCGGTCAGTTCGAAATGGGCCACTATATCCATTAATTAGCAGCTCTTTATCAGAGTCCAATTTCAATAGCCAAGTCTCCGAGATTGCAAGCAAACAACTGTCTCTGAATTTGTGTTGAAAACGAACATGTCACTGACTCGTTAAAGTGGGATTTAGAGTTGATTCCATCAGCAAAGACACTCAGATCTGGGAAGGAGAAGTCCACAGGTGGATTCACCGACGAAAGTATCACCGACGTGTATCAGAGCTCGAGTTGAAGCTGCTTCATCAAGCCCCTCCTCAGTGGACAGCAAGCCAAATTAGCTAACCTAATACCCTAAAGATTATATGGGCAAACAAACTTGTTAAAGCTTGGATGCGTCAGGATATTTAATATTTCTTTGATTGTGTTCATCAGAAAGAAGAAAGTCATATACACCTAGGATGACTTGAGGGTGAGTAAAGCTTGAGGTAATTTTCATTTGAAAGTGAACTAATCCTTTAATGTGTCACATTAGGCAGTAGGGGTGTAACGGTACATGTATTTGTCCCGAAAGGTCATGGTACGGACGTCACAGTTCGGTGCATACAGTCCAATAACGAATACAGTCACAGACGACTCACATTACAGAAGGGGGCGCTCGCAGTAATGCAACGATGTTTGCCAATCGCCACAACAGGAAAAGACAAAAGACATACGATCTATGCATAGTTATGTTTACGTGTAATCTCTCAACCAGTGTTTCAACCGCGGAAAGACATCAATAAATTGGCTTGAGAATAATATCTCACGTAGCATTACATTTACCTCATGCAAGTCATTTAGTTTCCACAGCATGTTAGTTCACTAGAGAAATTACCTCTAGAGGGAAGCATTTCACTAAATATATGCATTATATTAGCTTATTATGGCCCGAGCACCGATTGCGTGAGGACCCTATTGTAATTGCTCAGTCAGTTATTCTTCTTCTCCAAAATTAATCACATTTTTGAGGGCCTAAACATGCTCGAAAACTCATGACTTTGCACACGCATCAGAAGTGGTGAAAATTTACATCTGATATGGGTTTCTGAATTAGGTGTGGCAAAATGGCTCAATAGCACCACCTACAAAATTTCAATTAAGCGCCCTTAAAGGAACACAAATAGGCTAATTTTCCAACTCCCCTAGAGTTAAACAGTTGAGTTTTACTGTTTTCGAATCCATTCAGCTGATCTCCGGTTCTGGCGGTACCACTTTTAGCATAGCTTAGCATAGTTCATTGAATCTGATTAGACCGTTAGCATCACGCTTAAAAATGACCAAAGAGTTTTGATATTTTTCCTATTTAAAACTTGACTTCTGTAGTTAAATCGTGTACTAAGACCGACGGAAAATAAAAAGTTGACTAGGAACTATACTCTCATTCAGGCGTAATAATCAAGGAACTTTGCTGCCGTTCCATGGCTGCAGCAGTGCAATGATATTACGCAGCGCCTGTGAGCCCATGCTTTCACAGGGAACGTGCCTTGCAACCATGGAGACGTTTGTGAGAGACGCTGCGTAATATCATTGCACTGCTGCAGCCATGATACGGCAGCAAAGTTCCTTGATTATTACGCCTGAATGAGAGTATAGTTCCTAGCCATATCAGCCTAGAAAATCGCAACTTTTCATTTTCCGCCGGTCTTAGTACACAATTTAACTACAGAAGAGTCAAGTTTTAAATAGGAAAAATATCAAAACTCCTTGGTCATTTTTAAGCGCGATGTTAACGGTCTAATCAGATTCAATGAACTATGCTAAGCTATGCTAAAAGTGGTACCGCCAGAACCGGAGATCGGCTGAATGGATTCGAAAACAGTAAAACTCAACTGTTTAACTCTAGGGGAGGTGGAAAATGAGCCAATTTCAAAAAAAGTGGAGTGTTCCTTTAACGCTACATTTCAAGTATGAAATTCGGTAGACACATCTAATAGCCCAATACCTACAAAAAAGTCAGTGGGAGCAAAATCTGAAAACCCAACAGGACGTAAGATATTTTGAATTTTCTCTGCAAAATTTTTGCAGTTTCTGCCATTTCCAGATGTACTTTTAAGATCTGATAGATTTTATCAGATAAACATCATATTTGGTCAGTCTAATCTAAAGGCCTTTGCGAGATTAAATTGCGAAGCTCTCAAGTTTTGAGACGGCCTGACAAAATTTGATGTTTCGCCTTGAAACAGGAAATGTTGTAACTTGGGCATACAAGGTCCGATTTGCCCCAAACTTCATGTTTTATTAGAGTCCTGGCCTGAAGACATTTACATACCAATATTCAGTTACAGTCATAGCGCCACCTGCAGGCAACAGGAAAATGTTTTACACAATGTTTTACACTGTGAACTCCTAAAGCCACCAGGTGGCGGTGGTGGCACGGGTGCAAGGGCCGTTTCATTGCTGCTTGCAGCTTTACTATATTAATTATATTTACATTAGCTGTTAGTAATGTCTTAATTATTTAATATATAATAAATTTGACATGAAAATAAGTTATGACAGTAATGTGTTAATGATTATATTTAAAAAATGAATTAGAATAGAATAATAATTGAAAAATTATTAATGTTAAAATTAAAAGTTAATGCAAAAACTGCCTTGTGTGCAAGCGTTGAGCGTTGATTATTATATCTAAAAATAAATAGCAACTGAATTAAATAGTTTGGGGTCTGTTGTTAATTGTAACCTTTAATATTATAGTAATGTGCAAGAAAGGGCTCCCTGTATATATACAGTATTAGCTGAGATAGATTTTTTATCCTTAAGAAAATGTTAATTATAATTGAATTTATTTAAAGAGAGAGGGAGAATTTGTTCAATAAACCACTGTTTAATAAAAAAACCCAAAAAACTTTATCTTTAGTTTTCTTCCCCCTGCTGTACCGAACCGTAGCTTCAATACTGAGGTATGTACCATTTGTGTACTGTTACACCCCTATTAGGCAGTGTTTGAAAGCCAGTGCTTGCATCTCACATGAGAGGCAGATATGTGGTATTGAGATCTTTTTTCTATTAACAGCAAACAGTATGAATTTACCACTATGGGACTAGTTAGGGAACAATGGACAGTAGTTTACACATATACAGAACTTGCCACTATATTCAACATTTTGTGTCCATATGAATTAATTTCCTTTCAGTAAGTGAGTTAGTTTTTCATTCTCCACCAGTGAGCCGACTTCTGATCTCAGAGACCAGACTGAATACTTGTTGCAGTTGTAGACTAAATCATGCGCTTCACTGTTACATTCTGAAAGTGTGCCAAGAAAATCAGTTTACCCTCAAATTATGTCTTTGACAGAGTGTTAGAAGTGGAGCTATGTGTGCAGTTAAATGTTGTGAACCCAGGGAGAGTAACCTTGCCATGTGTGTAGATGTCACGGTCAGAACCCTGGTTCATCCTCTTTACCAGGTTCTTCTCATATAATAATGGGTGGTAGGCACCTAGGGTGCAGGCAGCATCACTGAAGCGCTGGTAGTAGTGGCACAGCTCGGTTTTCCGTCGCGAAGGCAGGAACTCGTACACGTGTACCACTTCACACAGGGACATCATTAAAACTGTGCCTATGAAGGTAGAAGGAAAAATATAGGTACACAATGTAAAGTTTCAGGAATGACAACCGCATTTAAATACAGCAGTGAATCCCCTAAATTATCATTCCGTGTGTGTACAGAACTGGAATGACGCATTCCAGAAATATAGGTGGCACAGTGTTAAATGGGTGGTTAATTATGACTTTTTTAACTTTATTTAGTGTGTAATGTTGCTGTTAGAGCATGCATAACACCGGCAAAGTTACAACGCTCAAAGTTCAATGCAAAGGGAGTTTCTTTCTTTTAAAGAATTCTCTGTTTAAGGACTACAACAAAAGGCTGGTAGGGACTACAATGAGCTTCTTTCTGGATTGGTGACATCACTAACCCTGAAATTTACATAAACCCTGCCCATGAGAACATGCAACCAAGGGTGTGAGGCCATGTTGGGCTGCTTTAGAGAAGAGGTAGAGTGTTTTTGCCATGCTGCCATTTTACGCAGGACTGTTTCACAAACGAGGGTCAATTCAACGCTGGATTTGCACAAAAGATTAACATGACAGCACATGCTAGTTGATGAGTTGAATCAACTCCACAGCAACTTCTTAAATTTATCCACTAACCGTTTAGAAACATTCTGAATCCTAAAAGTTGTAACTTCTTCCTGTGTCTCTCCATCAGTGTCCGACTCCGGTTTGAACAATGTAAGGCTGAACACTGTTACTGACAGTCGTCATTTTGGCTGCGTGAGATTCTCCAGCTTTGTTGTTGTTGAGCAACTGAATCGTGAGCTGTTAAAGCTCCGCCCTCTTCCGGAAAGCGGGCGGGATCAGCAGCTCATTTCCATTAAAGGAAAACACACAAGCTCCATCGATGGAGGCGTCATATTTTGTTTATGCTTAGAAGTAGGGATGAAACCGATTTTGACGATAAATCATGATAAAAATTCCTGATGGTTAGTATTACTGTTTTGAATTTTAATTATTGTTAAAGCTGTACTTGATTATCGCGATTTGTAAAACTCATGGTAAATACTGTTCGGCATTAGATACAGTCTCATGCAGGTGCAGCATGCAGTGTTGGTTTCGTTTTGTGTGAAAGCATGATAGAAGGCAGAATGCTGAGAGAAATGATATGAAAGAATGTATGAATGAATTCTATTCATGTATCTCTAAGAGGAGCCGATTATCTTCAGACGCTTTGATGGCATTTGCTTTTCAAAGTAGTGTTGAAAAGCACAGTGCTGCTTTGTTTACAGAGGTTACTAGGGAAACAGCTCTCTCTTTTTTTTCTTTTTTTTTGCAACCTTTTTCAAAAGTGCAATCTACTGTCAGAGAATGAGTTTATATTTTCATTCAGCCTGTCTGCCGTTTTTGTTCAGAAAGTGAAAATCTGACCGCATTTTGGTTGAAAATAAGCTAATGTGCATTCTACAAATTGAATTAATTCAGATAATAAGGTAGCCTATGTAGAAATGTTTAGCAGATAAACATTGGAGCAGATAAAATATCTACTGAAATTTGAGGTTTATCATTTTATATAAAAAAAAAAAAAAATATATATATATATATATATATATATATATATATATATATATATTATGCAAAAATACATTCCTTGTTTGTGCAAAAACATACTTGGCAATAAATCTTTTTCTGATTCTAAAATTTTTATTTGAACATGTAGTACATGTTAGTAGATAACCAACATTTTTGTTAGTTTAAAATCCAGGCATTATCTTACATTATTGTAATGTTTATGCAAACAAAAAGTGTATAGTACTACTAATTTTATTTATGTGTGTGGTTTCTATTTCAGTATTATTTCAGTACTCGAACAATTCCAGCACAATACTGTGATAATATTGATAACCATGATCATTTTCTATAATCGTGAGATTAAATTTTCATACCGTGTCATCTCTACTCGGTAGGTTGCTTCAAAGAGCATTCTTGCATTCTTGCAGTGTTCCCATGTCCACATATTATAACATGTTGCTTTTTTTGGGCTTGTTGTTTGAGCTTAGCTCATAAAGTGATCAAGTTAATGAAGTTATTCAAGTAGGCAGGAGTGGGCCCAAATGCTTCATATTGAAAACAAGATCAAAATATTGCAATATTTTGGTCTTGTTTTCAGTATAAAGCATTTGGATTTATTTGGTTTATTATGGGCTTGCCTTGTTCTTGTTCGCTGTTTTTAATCGAGATTTGGCAATTTGAATGAGTCAAGGCTTGTTAAGTTACCTTTATCTATATAGTGCTTTTAACAATGCAGATTGTGTCAAAGCAGCTTTACAGTGATAACAGGAAAATAGTTTTGGCTGCACAGCAGCTCTAGAAGGAAATGGTGTCATTATCCAGCTTAAGTAAGTTCAGTATCAATTTATTTCATTGTAAAAATCGTTAGGTGTTAATTTAGTTAATTTATCTATACATGAGCTCTGGAGAAAACAGTGATGTTATCGTCCAGCTCAGTTCAATTTGCATAGAATGTTGTCAATGCAGGCAGATCAAAACTGTTTTCCCAAGTTTTCCCAACTAAGCAAGCCAGAGGCAACAGCGGCAAGTAACTCTTAACTCTTGTATCTCTTTCCCCGTGGTTTTCTTGCACTGCACATACAGAAGAGAGGCACAACTCTGTTCAGCTTGATTCCGTACACACTGCGTAGAGTTTTTTTCTATTTTTAATGTGGTAGTCACTACCTGCATTTTTCTGAGTTAATTCAGTTGTAGAATATGGTTGACGGTTGTCACTTCCATAAATTACTGAACTTTGTTTTTACAGAATTAAACACTTAAAGGTGAATTGACAACCAAATTTAGCTGCAGTCTGCATGTGGCCATAGTTTGTGGTTTCTTAACCATTTATGATGTATCTTTTTGTTTAAAAAAGAAGTAATAAAACTTACCCAGCAGGCCTGATGAGGGTGGGTTTTTTTGTATAGTCTCGCCCATATTGTCTTGTATTCGCTGCCACAGCTGCCATTCCATCCGTGGGTGTAGAATATAAAATGGCTGTTGGGGGTGTAAGCGTCGATATCGCTGATATTGTTTAAATATAGGGTAATCTGTCTTGTTGAACCACTAAAAGCAAAAAAAAAAAGGAATATTTAATTTCACCCAAATTTAATTTATGAAATCTTTACAAATATTTAAATATATATATTTTAGAGTCAACATAAAGTAGTTTGTAGCCCAATTTACTTGTGTAATCTGTGATGTATGCAATGGAAAATTATATTAAGCAAGAAAATGCGTAAGACTAGACTTGATTATATCATGAAAAATATATTTTCTAAGTGGTGTTCTGATACTAATTTTGTCCAGCTGTAACACTTGTACCAGCTAAATGTATTAATGACTGTGTGCTAGCAAAAAAAAAAGTTTAGCATCTCCCCGTCGGGGAATCGAACCCCGGTCTCCCGCGTGACAGGCGGGGATACTTACCACTATACTAACGAGGAGTGGCTTATCAGTCACATGCCTCAGACTGTACAAAAGCTATTCGTCTATACTATACTATCTAACGGTAAGACTTTGTGGTGAAACCTTCTAATTAAGCAAATTTCCTGGAATTTTGCGAGTTTCTAAATGCTAGAAAGCGGAATAGTGAGCTCTTACCTCCTGTAGATCAGCGGAATAAGGTCCAGGATCCCAGCTCACTAAAATCCCTGCACTGTACAAAGAACTGGAGAGGAAATGGTGGTCTTCAGATGCCATTACCTATGCAATAAACAGACATTATGTTTTTTTAAGATTGTTATAGCATGTAATTTTAACCTTTCACCAGTTAGCAAACAATTTACCTGGGAATTGATCAGTCGCACTGTTGTTTTAGAGCCCACATCTTTCTCAAAGCCTGTTGTTGGTGCGGCATTGAATCGTATCACCGCATCATGTGTATCTAGATTTCAGAATTTTTTTTTATTAATAATGCCTCATTCATACATAGAATCATCCAATAAAAATAAAAATAATTTATGTCAAAGAAAGAGATTTAGATTATGTTATGAATTATTATGGATTACCTATTTCCTTTCCTAATCCAGAGTTTTTGAGAGAACCTGCAGATGATACCACTGCGCAGGTCTTAAACGGGCCAATATCAGTGGTTATTTGGTGCGGAGGTAACTGAGAGGCCCAGGGAAACCCAGAAAATGGCTCCATATCTGGTGTTAAAGTTGCAATTTGAACCATCTCCTTGATTTGACAGAGAAGTTCAGGGCCACTGAGTTTGGAACGATGTGCTGCACTCTGAGGTCGGTACTTAACTCCATATTTATTCATTGCCTAAAATAAAAACAAAAACAACAAAAGAGACTATTATAGATGGGTATATCACATTTGCAACAAGTAAGTAAGGTAGTTAAGGTAAAAAAAAAACAACAAAAAAAATTCTATAGAAGACAGGGGATGTGACTTCTTGGTAAAGTTTGATAGATGAATAACTACGTTTTTGCTTGTTTTAACAGCTGGTAGCAATTGAGTTCCAGGACAGCACTGTGGTGTGTTCCAACAAAGGACCAGAGTTTGTCTTTGCAAAAGAAAATGATCTGTTCAAAAATAGGTTCTGCAGTTGTGATATAAAACCAAATAAATAGATACATAATGGTCCCTTGTTGAAAAATACCCTAGTGTTGTCCTAGAAGTCAAAACCCTGAAATCAATTGCTACCAGCTGTTAAACAAGCAAAAACTTAACTATTCATCTATCAAACTTTACCAAGAAGTCACATCCCCTGCGTCTTCTACAGATGTTTTTTATAATAGCATAGTGGTTGAGGAGATTCCCCCCTTCCAAAAGTAAAACATTTGCATAAAAACGCTTTGAGTGTAGAGAAAAGTGCTATATAAATGTAACTAATTATTTTTATTAACCATGTTACCTATAAATGTTCCCAAAACCGAATCATTTGTCAAATCAGACACAAACATGAGGTATTGAAAGCCCAAGGGATGAAACTCTAGATGAAAACCCCCAAATAGACACCAGTCCCTGAAATAACACTGTAACTGCCTTTAAGAAATTCAGGTGTTGCTTCTCACACAGAATAAAGTGAAAAGTTGTAAAGTGGGTAAAATAATACTAAATGTATATGGGTCAATGACGTGACAGGTAATCCAAAGGCCTTAATAATAATTTAAAAATATATATTTATATATTTTAAAGATTTTGAAGTGTCAAAAGGTCATTCGGTTTAACTGTGCAAAGGCCTTGAAGAAGCTGTGAATCGTGAATCTGTGTATGTGCACTAGTTTTCTGTGTGTAGGCCCTGTATTGGTACTGATGACACTTTTAGTGCTTGAGACATGCAGACGCCTTTTCATGACTTAACAAGACAGCCTGTGCATCCAAGCTCAGGGACCGATCATCAATATCCTGATGAATGGAGATATGCTTCTGACTATCTGTCCATGTGTGGAAGATTACTAATTTTGTCTATTTTTCTTAGCCAATCAGAATCATTCAACTTGAAGTAATGACGTAGTTAGTAGACTCTGTTAGAGTATAATTGTTGTGGAAATGTGAATGTATGCAGAGCGGCCTAGAACTCTGTGTGAGACTTGAAGCTGGCTTCTGCTGATGAAACTGCAAACTATTCTTCAGTAACTGTAAAATTCCAGTTATGAGAAAGAATGTGCGGAAAAGTGAATTTCATTGATGTCATTCAGAGTAACCAATATAAAGGGACCATTTTGGATCAAGTCGTGTGGTCAGTATCATGTGACAGGATGTGACATCATTCAGACACCTACAAAGGACCACATGGTTGTGAAGCAAAGTAACTAAGTCTCTGAACTATTTGAAAAATTCATGTTTTCACTTGCTCATACGCATGTCCCGAAACATCAGGTCATTCAGTACAACCACTATAACACATGGAAATGTTGTAATATTTTAAAAACTTAAATATAAAATGTTTGTCCTTTTGCTATCTAGCCAGCAAGCTAACTAGCTAGCAAGATGTCGTCCTGTTAGCATTGTTTGAAAATATCATCATTCGGTATAACCAAATGTGTCTTTTGGTAAAACAGATTTTTTGGTTAAACCGAATGACTTTTTTGGTGACAAATTTGACCATCTTGTAAAAAATTACAAAAGCAGTGTTAATTGATTATAAAAAACACATAATTTCATTGTTAACACTTAATAAATCTTCAAAATTATTTATATCTCCATTATGTTTTTGTTTTACACTTTTAAAAACCTTATTCGTCAATGACCCATATAGTATACATTGAAACAGTCAGTGTAACCTTACAGTACATGATAAAAAGTGCCAAAATATACATATGTAAAAATGTTCTTTGTATGTCAAAATATGCATTCTAATATATTTATTTGACATGTTTTTGATTAGCTACACATTTATCTTAATGATTATAATTTAATGAAATTACACCTGATAAAACAGTTGGAAAGGTAAGTAAGTAGTAGGGTTTTATATCTCAGAGAGTTTATAGACACCAACTGCAAATAGCCCACCTTGTTGTCAGAGGCTATTTACACTAACTCCACCTGCCATTATTTGGTTGAGCCAGACAAAATTACAAAAGAAACCCATCTGATGACATCTGATGGTGTGGAGAGTAAGACGGGTGGCGTTTGCTTTTGACGCAACCAACCTGAGTTCAAATCCAGCATTTTCCGGACTTCAGGCACAGGGACATGTGATGCATGACACAATAAGGCAACATCCATTGATGATTTTAATGAATATAATCATATACACTGATAGCAGTAGAGCTTCTTCCTCAGAGGATAATGTAAAATGGATTAACTGAAGAGACTTCATGCCTAGCTGATCAGCAGTCCTTGCGGTTTTTTACTGTTTTTATATAGTAATGACTTTTAGATGTCTCTTAGGGTGTACTCACACTAGGCACGGTTGCCTTGAACCGAGCCCAAGCGCGATTGTCTGGAACGGTTAGAGCCCACCTCTTCCAAGCAGGCCAGGGACAGCTAAACGAACCGGGCATGGAACGGAGCGATCACACTTGTCAAACGAACCGGCCTTTGGGGGTCAAACGCGCTTGGGCATGGTTCAGAGCGCCTAGTGTGAGTACACCCTTAGTTTCGCTTACCTGATAGTTCTGCACCACCTTCCTCAACCTTTTCCCCAGCATTGTGCTTGACATGTCCTCATTCCAGACTTCTCCAAGTGCTCCATTAGGCCCAAAAACCACAGCATCCCCACTTGCAGCACCCATATCTCCTCTCCTTCTGCTTCCAAAAATAGTCTCTAAAACACGTCTCAGCGGTTGCGCCAAAAGCCAGTAAAATAGCCCATGTTCTCTTCTTTTGCCCCTGAGGCTGTGGTCCTTAGAACTGCTCTCCATTGTGTAGTTAGAAGATGACAGGATGGGAATAGGCTTCTGAGGATCTCCAGGAATGACACCTGGGAGCTTTTGAGGGTCAGTATACATGGGTTTCGACCCTCCTGTTCCCCGCAATACCTTCGATAGATCAATATCACTTTTAGTAAGAATGTATTTATCATTTTTTACTTAATAGAGTGCTGCAGGGATGACATAATTTAGTAGGCCAACCCGGAAGTTAGCATTACTCTGGTTCCCTGGAGAAGAAGCCAATAGCTTTTGGATTATTACCAAAAATTAGCTCTTTCAAACTTTATTTAATTAACAAATTGGAAAGTAAGTTTAAGTTAGAATAGTTAGCAAGAGCGCGATTCCACAAAGTGGAAACTAATAGAGTGTACTAGTGTTGATGACCTTTTCTCTTCATGATGATGTTTAACTCTTTACTCGTCAGCGTTTTCTAAAAATAGTTGCCAGTCAGCACCAGCATTTTTGATCATATTCACAAAATTTTCATGGACCCCAGAAAATTTTGTTGTATGAATATGTAAACAGTCAATATATCAAAAGTACAGGGTCCCTGCTTCATAAAAAAAAAAACTACATTTCATAAGTTTGAAATGTTGAAATCTTGTTTTGAAAATCATGTTTTTGTCAAAGACTTCGTCTGGATTGGATTCAGAATGATAATGAAAACATTGTGTAAATCCAGTCTATCAACACCCCCAAAGCTTGCACTGGGTTATACCTCTTTTGTGGATTCAATATTTCATTTGGTAATGTTAGACAGTTTTTATTTATATGTTGTTGAATGTTTGATCATGTTAGCTTACTTGTACGTAAGCAATATCCGATCCTTCTGGTTTGCACAGATCTTCTTCACTTGTTTTTGGATCCCTAGATGCTATACTGTAACAGTGCCCCCATCCATATAAGAGTTAAAACATGGATTGCTGGGAAAAACTTGTCAATAGGGGGAAAGAGTTAGTGCCCCCGACAATCTCTGTAGTCCAATTTAGCCACTTTTTAGCAACTGGCTTTTTAAAGACAAATACAAACAAAAAAAACTACAAGTGGCATACTGTTGATGTATTATAATTGTACATTTAAATGTACATTTAACCAAAAAAAAAAAAAAAAAAATACTGACTGACTTTGGGATGTTGTAAAAAAGATTGGTAAAAATTATTTTTTTATTGTTTTAGGACTCATTCCTACAGCACTCTTTTGTGCAGATTTGATAGAGCAGAAGGCACTGTGGAAAGGAATCTCTTTGACATACCTTAACAACTGAGTGCGCTCTTGGTTGAGCTCGAGTTCTCGCTTTCACCCCAAAAATGGCATCTGTGACAGGTATGCTGTTTTCAGCGCAAAGGGTGTACAGGAGAGCCATGGTCATACAGAACAGAGCCATGCACAGGGCTCCTCGACGAGCCCGACGCCTCAACCGCCAGAGTAGGCTAACACGATCCATGGCAGCCCCTGGGATCTGGATAATGAATTTGCACACAATATTAGAAAATTAAAGGATGACCTCAGAAAAGAAGTTGGCATGGAAGCATATGAATAGGTTCAGCTGAATTGAAAACATATTAGAAAATAGTATGAAACTGTCAGATATATACTTTGAAGTTCTAGTAAACTCAATTTCAGTGAAAGGAACAGGCCATGTGTGGAGGAAGCAATGTTCAATTGAAGCATGTTCAATACACCAGAGAATTGCTGATTTGTGTAGATAATATAAATGTTACTATATATAGACAACCTTTGTAAAAGTAAATGAATGTACAACATTTCTCCGCTTCAACTGAATAGCATATCTGTAACGAGACGGGACTCAGGCAGAGATCCAATTGCAAGCTTTATTTAAAGTAAGTGTGGTCGTACAGGCAGGGTCTAGGCGGGGGCATACAAGAACAGCAAGGGCTAGGCAGAATCGTGGTCAGGATACAGGCAATGGTCAGGACAGGTAGATAACATTCACAGGTCAGGAAACAATGCAAAGTCCAAAGGCTGGCAGCAGAGGATCGTAAACAGTACACAGACAGGTTCAATGACAGGCAGATAATTGTAACGAATCATCACTCGGGCATTGATCCATTTGCATGCTTTATTAGAAGAATCGTAGTAATACAGGCAGGGTCAGACAGGAGCAAACTGGTATGTAAGGAACAGGCAGAATCGTGGTCAGACAGGCAGTAAGTCAGGGCTGGCAGATAACACTCACAGAAACGGGAAAACAGGCAGACGTCAGAGGTAGGCGGCAATGGATCGTAGACGGGTATACAGGCAGACAGCAACAAGTAATCAAACAGGAAATAACGCTCGGAATTGTTCACCACGGCAAAACACGTCTGACAGGTGGATATGGCAGTCCTTTATAGTCCGGGTAATGTGATTCAGCTGCAGGTGTAATCAGTCCAAGGTACGGGCTTATGGGAAATGTAGTGTGGGTGAGTGTGTGTGCTAATATTCGGGTGATGGTTCCCTCCGATGGCCAGAGGAGGGAATCACGGAGTTCGTCTCCGTGACAGAGCCCCCCCCCTGCGAGCGCCTCCTGGCGCGAGGATGCTGGCGACGTCGCGGTCTTCCTCGAGGACGAGGGGCTGGCTTATCCGGATGGTTCGTGTGGAACTCTGCCACCAGGCTGGGGTCTAGGATATCATCCGAATTGACCCAGGAGCGTTCTTCCGGACCAAACCCCTCCCAGTCAACTAGGTACTGGAGTGTGCGACCGCGACGTCTGGAATCCAACAATTCTCGGACCTGATAGATCTCCTCACCGTCGACCAAGACGGGTGGGGGGCCCTCGTCACTGGACCTCTCCTCCCCCTCCTCGTGGGGGCCATCGGCGGGTTTGAGCAGGGACATATGGAAAGTGGGAGAAATACGATAATGGTTAGGTAATGCCAAACGGAATGAGACTGGTGTTATCTGGTGCGTGATTTGAAAAGGGCCAACGTACCTTGGACTTAACTTCTTACATGGGAGTCGCAGGCGCATATCTCTTGTGGATAGCCATACCCACTGACCAGGGCGGTAAAGGGGTCCGAGGCGACGGTGGCGGTCAGCTTGTTCCTTCTGACGGCGAACAGCGTGTTGCAGGTGTGTGTGCGCTCTATCCCAGGTGGCTTCGCTACGGTTGAGCCAGTCGTTGACAGCTGGTACGTCGGTGGGTTCACCAGACCAAGGGAACAGGGGCGGTTGGAAGCCCAGGACACATTGGAACGGGGTTAAGCCGGTTGCTGGTTTACGGAGAGAGTTCTGGGCGTATTCCGCCCATAGGAGGTACCGGGACCAGTCGTCTTGATTGCTGTTGCAGTATGATCTGAGGAAGCGGGTGAGTTCTTGGTTAAGACGTTCGGTCTGCCCGTTGGACTGTGGATGGTACCCAGATGTGAGACTGACATTGATGTTTAGTGCTTGGCAGAAAGCGGACCACAGGCGAGATGTGAATTGCGAACCTCGGTCTGACACAATGTCCTCGGGTAATCCATATATACGAAACACCCACTGGCAGAGGTGTTCGGCAGTCTGCATAGCGGTGGGTAGTTTGGGTAATGGGATCAGACGACATGCCTTGGAGAAGCGATCCACTACTGTGAGTATGGTGGTGTAGCCGTTGGAAACAGGGAGATCAGTTATAAAGTCGACTGCGATGTGGGACCAAGGACGCTGGGGCACGGGTAGAGGATGCAGCAGACCGGCTGGGAGCTGATGAGAGGACTTATGACGGTTACAGATCGAGCAGGCTTTGACAAACTGAGTAGTGTCTTTCGATAGGGAAGGCCACCAGAAGCGGTTCTGTAGGACTTGTATAGTAGCAGTGATGCCTGGGTGACCGACGGCTGGGGAGTTGTGAACCATCTCCAGTATCCGAGGGCGCAGAGCCGGTGGTACAAATGTTCTCTCCGGAGGACATTCTCGAGGGACCTCGATCTCTGCGTTGGCCTGTTCCAGTTCAGTCATAACGTCCCACTGTACAGGTGCGATAACAAGAGAAGATGGAATTATGGTTTCTGGATCTTTGTGTTCTTGCTCACCTTCAAACTGACGCGAAAGGGCATCCGCTTTGGTGTTTCTTGAGCCGGGTCGATAAGTCACGGTGAAGTTGAAGCGTGAGAAGAAAAGGGACCATCGGGCCTGACGGGGGTTCAATCTCTTGGCGGTGCGGAGGTATTCGAGGTTCTTGTGGTCCGTTAGTATGACAAACGGATGCACGGCTCCTTCCAGCCAGTGACGCCACTCCTCAACAGCCGCTTTCATGGCCAGCAACTCCCGATCCCCGACATCGTAATTTCGTTCAGCAGCATTCAGTTTTCTGGAATAGTAAGCACAGGGAAACATTTTAGGAGGATTACCTTGACGCTGGGATAGGATGGCGCCGAGACCTGTGTTAGATGCGTCCACCTCGACTATGAATGGCAGTGACGGGTCGGGGTGGTGCAGTATGGGCGCGGAGGTGAAGCGTTCCTTGAGCTGTTGAAAAGCATGTAAGGCCTCAGGGGTCCATCTGAGTTGACTCTGACCTTTTCTGACCATACTTGTAAGAGGGTTGGCTATGGAACTGAAGTTGCGGATGAAGCGTCTGTAGAAGTTTGAAAAGCCCAGGAATCGCTGCATCTCTTTGACAGTCTGGGGCTGCGGCCATCTCAGGATAGTGTTTACCTTTCCCTCATCCATGGCGACGCCCTCGGGGCTGATGATGTACCCCAGGAATGAGATGGAGGACTTGTGGAACTCGCACTTCTCAGCCTTGGCATAGAGCTGATACTGGATGAGGCGCTTGAGAACCTGTCTGACCTGTTGCACATGCTCCTGCATGGTATCGGAGTAAATCAGGATATCGTCTATGTAAACAATAACAAAACGGTTAAGCATATCTCGGAACACGTCGTTTATGAACGACTGGAAGACAGACGGACTATTGACAAGCCCGAAGGGCATAACGAGATATTCGTAGTGTCCGGTGGCCGTTGAGAAGGCGGTTTTCCATTCGTCACCCTCCCGGATGCGAAGTAGGTTATAGGCACTCCGTAGATCGAGCTTGGTGAAGAATTTGGCTGTTCGGAGCTGTTCCAAGGCTGCAGGCACTAAGGGCAATGGGTAGCGAAACTTGACAGTTATATCATTGAGACCACGATAATCAATACAGGGACGCAGACCTCCGTCCTTTTTACTCACGAAGAAGAAGCCCGCTGAAGCGGGTGACGTGGAAGGACGGATGAATCCTTTAGCCAGTTCCTCCTCGATGTATTTCTTCATGGATTCTGACTCAGGTTGGGAGAGTGGGAAGATACGGCCCCTAGGTGGTGTTGTTCCTGGGAGAAGATCAATGGCACAGTCATATGGGCGATGCGGTGGTAATTGTGTGGCGCGTACCTTGCTGAATGCCAGCGATAGATCCTGATAATCTGAGGGGATTTGGAACTCGGAACCGGGTGAAGAGTCATCGGCCTGGACTGTTCTGAGGGGTAGAGAGGTGACAGGAGACAGACATTTGGTAAAACAATCCTTATCCCATTGCAATATTTGACCCTCTCTCCAGCAGACGGTGAGATTGTGCATGCGGAGCCAGGGTAATCCGAGTATAATAGCCGAGGTTGAGGTGGGTAACACATGGAACTGTATGAACTCTGTGTGCAATATGCCGGTTTGCATGGTTAAGGGTTGGGTGATGGTGTTGACTCGTCCGGAGCCCAGGGGTCGCCCGTCTATGGCTTCCACTGTGAGGGGAGAAGAACATTCTATTAGAGGAATGTTGTGTAGCTGTGCGAACGCCTGGGAAATGAAGTTCCCCGCAGCCCCTGAATCCAGTAAAGCCGTGGTATTCATTTGAGTGTTCTGAATCTGGAGGGTTATAGGTACGGACACAGTTAAATCTGAGTGATAATAGGGATTGGATTCACTCACCATGCGCTGACTTTCAGGACGAGTGCGGACGGGACAAGTGTTACGAACATGACCGGGACTGCCACAGTACAAACAAAGTCTATTAGTCAGGCGGCGATTCCTCTCCTCCTCGGAGATGTGGTATGCGTTGATTTGCATGGGTTCTGGAGTTTCTGCTTCTGTCTGCTGAATGGGGCGGACATTACGTCTCTGGCCAGACTTGCGAGCTCGAATCAGGTTGTCCACGTGAATGGCGAGTTCAATATACTGGTCCAAGCTCTTCCCCTCATCTCGACATGCCAGCTCTGACTGGAATTCATGAGACAATCCGCGTCTAAAACAAACTTTCAGGGTATCACTCACCCAGTTGGTTTGAGCGGCGAGAGTGCGGAATGCCAGGGCATACTCAGCCGCCGTCCTTCTGCCCTGTGACAGCTCCATCAGTCGATCACCCGCTCCCTTCCCATCACTCGGGTGGTCGAACACCGCTTTAAACTGCTGCATAAAGTAATCGAACGTGGAAAAGGTGGACCCATTCTCCCCCCATATGGCAGTTATCCACTCTAGTGCCTTACCAGTAAGCAGAGAACAGACAAAAGCAATCTTACTGGTCTCCGTGGGATATAAAGCTGGTTGCTGATTAATGAAGAGTGAGCACTGGAGGATAAAGCCCTTGCACTTGGTTGGATCACCGTCAAACTTTTCTGGCAGTGAGAGACGAGGGTTGCTAGGCGACGGCGTTCCTGCCGCGTGGTTAATGGCGGCCGCAGCGGGGGGAGAGGGCGCCGCTGGCGCGGGTATCTGCAGTCTCTGTAGTGCCTTAACTAGTTCCTCCGTGATGGAAGTGAGGCGATTAAGTTGGTGTTGGTGGGCGGCGAGCTGGCTGGCCTGAGCAGACATCGTAGCACACAGGTGGGTAAAAGCAGCTGGATCTTGTTCTGGCGAAGTCTTCTGTAACGAATCATCACTCGGGCATTGATCCATTTGCATGCTTTATTAGAAGAATCGTAGTAATACAGGCAGGGTCAGACAGGAGCAAACTGGTATGTAAGGAACAGGCAGAATCGTGGTCAGACAGGCAGTAAGTCAGGGCTGGCAGATAACACTCACAGAAACGGGAAAACAGGCAGACGTCAGAGGTAGGCGGCAATGGATCGTAGACGGGTATACAGGCAGACAGCAACAAGTAATCAAACAGGAAATAACGCTCGGAATTGTTCACCACGGCAAAACACGTCTGACAGGTGGATATGGCAGTCCTTTATAGTCCGGGTAATGTGATTCAGCTGCAGGTGTAATCAGTCCAAGGTACGGGCTTATGGGAAATGTAGTGTGGGTGAGTGTGTGTGCTAATATTCGGGTGATGGTTCCCTCCGATGGCCAGAGGAGGGAATCACGGAGTTCGTCTCCGTGACAATAATAAACACAGGGGGCCGCTCAGAATTGAACACAGGGTGAATCAAGACTTCACCATGAGGTGGTGTGTGTGTGTGTGAGACTTTTATAGTCCAGGTAATGAGCTACAGCTGTATGTGGTAATTGGTGATTGGTGTGGAATGTGAGCATGTGACTGGCAGGGAGGAATATGGGAATTGGAGTCCAGGAACTGACGGTGATCGTGACAATATCTACATATTGCACATTGGCTTATTGTATGGAACCCAACTGAAAAATAGGCTTTTATTGATGTAATTTTATGAGGTGTTAAAACTGTTGGGTTAACTGTTGTGGTAAATATGCAACATACTGTAATAAGTTTGCTTCAGTTGACCCACATTTAAGCTAACAGAGTTTATTAATAGAGTTCAGCTGTTTGGAGTACATGATATCACAACTAAGGCCTTAAAGCAAGAAGTATTTGCTTAATACCTAGTTCTGTTTTGTTGCTTTCTTTATTGTTTGCTGCTTGACAAGGATTCATTTAGATTGTTTCACTTCCTTTAATGCCTTCCTATTGCCAGGGTTGGTTGCAAACAAGGAGAGGATGCAGAATCTAATTGCATCAGCGAAGGTTTATTCACAATAACTATAAAACAAAACAACCAACTAAACAAAGACGAGGACAGACAAGGGAGTGCAGGAGCAGTGAGTCTTTAAAGGAAGTGCTGACGAGGATGTGCAGGTGCAGGGAATCCATGTAATGAGATGATGTGCTGACTGGGTGCAGGTGTGGATCAGGAGGGATGCTGTGAATTGTAGTCTGGGGAAGGTGTCAGGGCTAGTGACCATGACACGTATTAGGGCTGCACGATTTATCACAATTTTATCACACCCGATTTGGCAAAGGCTGCGATTATTTTATGCACAGCTTGTCAGAAATGTACAGCTCTGTGATCAGTAGTAATGCTTCTCCTTCTGAACACCAGAGGGCACTCTGACACAGAAACTGCAAATATGCTCTGCTGCCAAAGTAGAACGCGTCATTCCAGGAAATCCCATACTATCGCTGTAGCTGAATAAACAGAAGATTGCAGTAGGGTCTGGCTGCAGACTTAAGGGGCGAGTGGAGCTCCACTCTCGAACAGGAAAGACATCACCTCAGCTAGTGGAGCTAGCAACAGCTAATGCCACTGGGTATGCGTACATCACTATTGCGTCATTTAATTACTGTATTTGCATTATTGTAAGGGTAGGTTTAGGGTTGGGGTAGTTGTAGACGTTAGTAAAACACAATCTGATGAGTAGTAATTTTATTCATTGTTATGCAAAATTATTCAAGTGGAGGTGACGTATTTCATGTTCGAGAGTGGAGCTCCACTCACCCAAGGTCTGCAGCCAAACGTTTTGATTGATTAAACATGACTAATAAACACACAACTGCCTTATTCTATGTAAGAAGCCACATCATCTCACAGAAGGACGCTCAACTGTCGTTATGAAGTGAGTTTGGAGTAAAAACATGTTATTAAATGTTGTCTTTTGTTGGACAAGATGTTAATAAATGCTTTTCATGTCTGGAAAGATGTTTGACGCATGTTGCTTTTTCAAATGCACATTCAAATGATTCAAACTTGCAGTGCTTTCAGATGGATTAGCATTTGGAGCCATAGTTTATTGACAAACCACGCATAAAAAAAATAATCGCAGCTTTGCGATTTCATAATCACACAAAGCCAAATCGTTTAAACGCAGCCCTGCTTCCTATTCTAGCTTAAAATACTTTAAGCAATGTCTGAAACTTTGTATTTTGAGCACGTCTTGTGTCTATTTGCCTCTTCACAGTGAATCGCTTTATGTATTCCTCACTTATAAGTCGCTTTGGATAAAAGGGTCTGCAAAATGAATAAATGTAAATTGGTGTAATAAATTGTGGTAGTTCCATTGGGGTTGGCCTAGAAAAGACAGTTTAAACAGCTTCCTGGTCATCAGCTTCCCCTTGGTTTGAGGACTGACACCTAGACTCCACCTCGGACTTTCAACCCATCAACTCCACCTGGCTCCACAATCCTTCGGCTCTACCATGGTCTGAAATTTCTCAGGCTCTGCCTGGCTCCCTCATCCCTCTGACTTCGCCTTGGTCTATCATCACTCTGGCTCAGTTTCAGATTTCTGGATCTCCAGCTTTGCCTCTGGAGACCCTCTGGCTCTGTTGGGCTCCTCCTTCCCTCCAGTTCCAGTCCATCATACCACCCCCATCTCCACCTTGATCAAGCATGCCTGCAGACCCTCCTTGGCCCTCCAGGCTTTCTGTGTCACCCTGCGTCTTCGTCTTCTCTGCTCTGGCTGAGTCCCCACCTTTCATGTCATCACATCTGTTGGTCAGTTCCATTCTAGTTCTATCCTGGCTCTGGGTCTTACTCTGGCTCCTGTTCCCATCAGCTAGCCCCTCCACAGCCTTGTCTGTCTCTGGCTCTACGTCAACCTCGGAAACCGCGATTTAGTCATATGGTACAGTAAGAACATTTACTGTTTTAGCAGCAAACTCTGTTCAAGCACAAAAACCTAATGGCTGTGTACATCTACATCACACCTTTTGATAATGTACTGGAGAGACACTATTCATAGTTTTTAGTCATGTGACTGCCGCAGATACCAATGGACCAATGGAGGAAAGCCTTGTTTTGTCCTCCAGGTTGGCGTTCCTATAAAGGCCCCGATATACTCATGGCAAAGTTCTTTTCATTCTTCGTTTAGGGGAAAATGAAGTTCGAAATACATGAGCAGCGATATACTGTTACCGAACATCTGACACCACCCACACTGCTGAGAGTGACAATTAGATGAATATGTAAATATGTGCTGTGTGCTTTCCTCTCAGTACATTAAGCATTTTCTTTATGGGAGCAAAATGCTTATGTGTAATTAAATATGTTGCATTCATATTCTGGGCTCATCTACTTTTCTGTACATAGTATGCTTTATTAGTTTGGTGTTTACTAAGTTTTGTTTGTTAATAACACTGTCTTAGTAAATTAAGCCACGTTAAGCTTTTTCACGTTAAGCGTTTTAGAATGTCCCTAATTTTCTGCCTACCAGCTTAGAAACAACACAATGAACAAAATGTGGCTTTGTCATTTGTATTTATTTATTTGTTACAGATTCATAATTTATGATCCACTTGAATATGTAAGTTCTCACGCCATCAATAATGTACGAAAATATGTTTAGAAATGTTATTTGTGATATAGCTCGTTGTGATCACTCTCCGTGTTCATAAAGCAGCACACCTTTGATTCATTGTTCAGATTCTCTCAGTAAGAAATCACGTATTTGTTCCATTTAAGTCCAGTAAAACTTACTTGGTGTAGCGACTCCACAATATAATTCATTTCAGAGCTGCACTACAGAGGGTCATGCTCTTATGTTATACCGTAATGCTTTAACAATAAGAAATTAGGGCGATATGATGATATGCTGACTGATATCTATATTGTATTTATTATTTTATCTGGCAGATATATCGGTGCCACTTAGTTATTAAAAACTGCAATAGAGAAATGACTCCTGTGTGTGGTCTGATAGAAGGTGGCAGTATGATTTCTATCTAACAAATGAACACAAGAGATTCAAATATTAGTCCATTTATTCTAAGCAAGTGCAAGCAGCTCTTAAAAAAATGAATGTAAATACAGTAGTTTTTTCATCTGGTGATTTGTATTTGTTGTCATTGTACGCTCCTGAGCAGGACCTAAAACATGGTGGCGACTACCCAGAATGCAATGCGCAGTGACGTAGTTTACCAAGCTCTATATAGAGTACCTCAGGGATGACATGTTTTGTAGGCAAAACCAGGAAGTGAGTTACCATTTTAAGACTTCCGATTCCATCGCCCTAAAGTCTATGGGTTTTTTTAATGGGTTTTTGCTAAATCGCCTGGAATAAGGTCTGTGGTTAACAAAGCCTCTAAATATTTTCATGTTTTGATCTATGACATAAAACACACCAGTTATAACCTGCTTGTGATTTTTTAAACTTTTACTGTGTCTTAAAATCGGCGGTTGCTAACAAACTGCTAAAAGGGACTACTTCCTTTGGCAGGGACTTTAGACGTCATCCTGACAAACAGGACATTTGGACAGCATTTCTCATGAAAAAGTTGAAAAAGTATTCATACACAGTGCAGATCATAATCAGCGAGCATGTTTTTAAATAAAGTTGTTTTTTAAGTAAAGTTTGAAGAAGCTTGGTGGTGGCAACGTTGATCCACGACTATGGTGATGTAGTCCGTTTATAGTCTACTGTTAGCTTTTTATATCTGACGACTTTATTTAGGCATCAACATGTATAAATGTTGTGTTAACTTATAGAGATTATCTTGATAATCAAAACGTGTAAGTATCATAACCCTTTGTTAAACACAGAGCTTATTTTTTTTCCAAAAGTCTATGGGAAAAATGCATAGGTTTTCGATCGAGGGAACCTGTGAGCCGCTAACTTTCGGGTTCGCCTACAAAAACACGTCATACCTGAGGTACTCTATAGGGACCTCATGGGTGTGATGTCTAGTGGCGGCACTAGGCCAGGGATTGCTGGGGCTATTGCCCCACCAGAAATTTGCTTAGCACTGGTGCATCCCCGCCAAGATTTTCCTAATGATTTTCCTGTTTTTACTCTTGGTGTCACTTTCATTATAAAATAAAAAAGTCATGAAAACCTAAAAAATAAAAAGGGTTAATGTTGTAAATGGGCCAATTACCAATGGTTTTAATGGGGGATGAGTCAATTGCACACTCAGGTATGGTGCGCACATTAGGAATAGCGTGATCATATTAAGCTCCTCATCAACAGCGATCATATAGAGTGGTGGAACTATGACACATTTTTGTAGGCCAAAACCCGGAAGTGAGTTAGCAATTTAGCACTTCCGATTCCATCTTCCCAACTTCAATGTGGTTTTTGTTTAAATGGCTGAAATAAGGTCCATGGTTAACACAAGCCCAAGATACTTTCATGTTTTATTCTACAACATAAAATATATCAATATTAACCTTCCCATGATTTTTTTTTAAGCTGTCACATGTCTTGAAAATGATGGTTGCTAACAAGTGGCTAAATGGGACTACAAAGGCTGTCGGCAACATTAAAATTCACACCGAACAGGTAAGCTCAGTCCACTTTTACAGCCTAGTTAGACTTATAACTGTGCTCTTACAAACTATTCTAATTCAAACTTTCAGGGGAAATGTTTTTAGATAAAGACTGAAAGAGTTGTCGGAAGCTTAGTGTTGGTGACATTGAAACTGTGCGACCGTGGTGTAGTTCACTTATAGCCTACCTTTAGCTTTTTGCTTCTGGCGACTGTATTTAGGCTTCAAAATTCATAAAAGTTGTGTTCATCTGTGAAAATTAACTTGATGGACAAAACGTGGAAGTATCATAAACTTTTGTTGAACACAGAGCTTACTTTTTGCGATCCAAAAGTCTTTGGGAAAATCCTATTGGGTTTTTGTTGAGGGAACCAGTATGATGCTAACTGCTGATTGGCCTACAAAGTGACAACATAGTTCTACCACTCTATTAGAGAGCTATGAAATATGAAGCAAAAGGCTGCAGACTTAGACACATCTCGGAATAGTTAAGAAGATACTTCTGACAATATATTGTGATAACCGTACTGAACAATATATTGTGATAACCGTAATATTTAAAATGAATGATACACATGATAATATGACAAGAAAATAATCCAGCGCCAATACCTGGTTGACATACCTAAGTACAATAGATGGCGGTATTGCACCTTAACGCTGGCATCTGTCATAAAACAGAAGAAGATGCAGAGCATGGACATGACTTTGACCACTTCATTAAGTTTTGTTTTGTAGAAAGCCCTTAGTTAAAGTGATTTTCATTTTGTATAAATTGTATCTTAATTCTAATCAATATTTCATCAACCAATTGCCTGGATTTAAAAAATAAGAAGCAAATAAAGCAGACAATATAATTGTGCCGCCGGCGCGATCACTTGCACTTGAACTGGAACGCATCTCATAAATGAACCGAAACTCGGTGTATAGGGTAATTGCCTCACAGACATTAGAAATATATCTATAGAAAGCTTGAAATGACTTCTTTTAAATGAAACAATTCAAAATGAAAAGAAATAGGCTAGGCTTACTCTGATTATGTAATCCAAATGAAATGTGCATTTAAAATGCAGATATAGACGTTTTGAATGATTTAACATGAAGAGAATTAACACCATTTTGACAATATATGATTTGTCTGTGTTCAAGCCATTATTTTTGTAAGGATAATATTTATAATGCTATGCACAGCCTTTATCACTGTATAGAATACTATAAAATAATATAATTTCTGCCTCTAAATAAAATCACACAGCATGGTCTTTAAAATGTGCATGAGAAAGTCTTTTCATTTCTTCGGGATACATTCAGGCAGTGTTTTCTACTTCAGCTTGAAATCAGATAAACTAAATGCTTGTCTTCCTTCACAAAAATTAAAATTAATTGTGCCTTGGATTTATCAGTTGTTAGTTTATCAGTTGTTTATTAGTATCTGATTACCTTTGAGTGTAGTTGATACAGTGGTGTGATTCATTGGCTTTAAAAAAAGAATGAAAAAGACAAAATAAAGTAAAGATGAATTTGACTGATGAATTTGAATGATAACATTAGGTTTTTTTCAAGGTTTCTAGATATTGTGATATATCGATATCGTGAATTCTTTTGGCCACGATAACCATGGTGTGAAAATCTGATATTATGACAGCCCTAGAAGATACCGAGATATTGTCCTCTTGCAATCTGCTATTGATGAGTAGCTACCCAGTTCTTTTTGAAGATTCACGTACGTTATAAACGTCAAATAATATAGATTTTATTTTAATATACAGGGGTGCAAATAACTGATGCGCAGGTGCAAATGCATGATAAAAATAAATAATGCGCACCAGAAAAGGGAGGGAAGCACTTTTGAGTAGCAACATTTTTGGGGACAGGGACACGTTTACTTACTGGAGTAAGATTTTTCTCCATCTCTGGTAAGATAACAGTCATGATGATAAGTTCATTAATTTTATGATAGCAATGTTGATCCGTGATTCGTATGGACCAGGCCCAAAAGTTCGGCATGCATGTGATTCGCGGATTAATTGCTAAGTTTAACAGTCATAGGGCCCTATAATACACCTGGCGCAATGCGACGCAAGGCGCAGCGCAAGTGTGTTTGCTAGTTTGCGTCCGGTGCTGTTCGCGTTTTCCCGTTCAGCGCCACGTCTTTAAATTAGTAAATGCATTTGCGCCAGTTAGTGCACCCATGGGCGTGCTGGTCTAAAAAAGAGGTGTGTTCAGGCGCATTGCCGGTGCATTGCTATTTTAAGGAGCTGAAAATAGACTGCGCCATAGACCAACTCAAACCTGGTCTAAAGTCTAAAGTCAATGGCGTAATATTTTTTGGTTAGAGCGCGTTGGTAGAAACTGCGCTTCTGGGCGCGTCCACAGTGCGTGTTGACTTTGCTTATTACACACAGGGATGCGCATCACACAAACATGCCAAATATTAAAAACAAAAGGATTACAGTGTAAAAGAATATTATTGCGTAGGCTACATAAATATAAAAATGTAATGAGGAATAGTCTTTGCATGTATTATAATTAGGCTACCTATTTTCAATTCAGCCTATTACTACTTATAATGATGAACGAAATTGGCTAATTAATTGAACAATCGTGCCAATACACACACATATATATTAACTGGCTCATCGCGCTGCGTTATTTGAAAGCCTGCATTTGCAAGCCCGCTTTAACTTCGCGCACGAGCAGATCGGTTTCTTCGCTTGAAAAGCGTTCAGCTTTTCCACCAACAAATTCCGCCATGTAAATAGCTATCCGCCATGGTGCGAGCGCATCTCGCTCTTAAAGGGAATGGGAGATGACACTCTGATTGGTTTATTAAACTTTACGCCCATTACTCATTAAGAGAATAGGGACAACCCATTTCAAAAATGCGCCCCGGCGCACGGACCTTTTTTCCGTTGTTAAAATAGCAAAAGTGGATTTGGACACACCCTGAGTGCACCTGCGCCGTGCGCTTTACACTTTGCGTTTAGATCGTTAAAATAGGGCCCATAGAGTGAAAGTTTATCGTCTGGATGTGTTTTGTCTTGCCACTTTACACATTCAAGCGATTTTAAACGTGGACTTGCGCGCTGTTGTGTGCACATGTTTGGTGACATTTTTGACACAATCCCTTGGTGATTTCTGACCTGGCACAACTATAACAAAATAAATTAAATTAAAGCTATTGATTGCATTTGAAGCAGGACGTTTTACATCCAATCAAATTAATGATGTTAACAAAGAAATCAGACAATGCAATGGCAATTTAGCGATATCCCCACAGTTGTGGTCTTGACCGGTCTTCAAATAAAATCCTGAGTCCTTTTAGTCTGAGTCCAAATGCGGCCAAGACTAAGACCGTGTGTCCACCTTAGCATTTTTTTCAGCTGCTAGCGTACTTTTTCAATTGTTTTCAATGGGAACACCACGTTTTTTAAACACCAGGAGCGTAACGAGGCGGTGAGCGTCTTTTTCACGCTCAAGCGCTGAGAGCTCAGCGTTTTTTACTGGTCGCCTCGAGTTGAAGAATGTTCAACTTTGAGTAAAACGCTGCGCTCATCACTGTCACTTTTTAGCCAGCTGTCTAATCAGAGTGGAGGAAGGGCGGGACAAATACAACAACACCGGCCAACTGTCACAACCGTACAATGACATTAACAAGCAGAGAACTAAACAAAATGAATGAGAAATTAATTTTGCTGGTCTCCGAAAATACATAGCAAGTTATTTCACATTGTGTCAACATTTTTAGTCTGAAACAAATTACCCGCAAAATCAGTTATAAGTAACAGTGCCATGGATATTCCGTATCATAGCAACAAAGCGTCTCAACTAAAAAAAAAACCTGCGCAGCTGAAGCGCTCTCTGGCGCTGACAGAAAGGCGTTTTAAGCAGAGCGCCTAGCGTTTTCCGCTGGCTAAAAATGCTTTGGTGGACACACGGCCTAAGACAAGACCAGGACCTTCAAAAAATGGTCTTAAGACCAGTCTCAAAACCAAGACCTGTCTCAAGTACTACAACATTAGGACAGATACACACAAAAATTATGTCAAAATACCCATCTTGGGAAGTAATCTCTCAGTTGTATCATAGTGAACAGTTGAGAAAGAAACCGGATGTGGGTCTGTATATTTGGTCCATGCATTCTGTCTTAAAGTGACAGCAGCCTAATATTCCTGCTGTTGTTTGTGTCATTAATGTTAAAATAAAAAAAACAGCATTTACCATGTTCAAGAGAAAAGAAGATAGTCAGAAGAGCAATCAGGAGGAAAGTGATGACAAGAACTTGTAGGGTACGTGTGCTGCGTAAAGTGTACCAAGTATCAAGCAGCATCTCCAGGTGCTCCCTAGAGAACCAGACCAAAAAAATTATGTGCACCCCTGTTAATTGCATTTTGTTCGCCCTAACTAGTGGTGATGAAAAAAGAAAAGAGAAAATGTTTAGACACGCGTTTAGACACGCGTTTACATTGACTTAACGTAAATCAGACGCGTTCGGTGTGAACGAGGCATCAGGATAAAGATAAGGATAAACTTTATCTGTCCCCGAAGGGAAATTTGTCTTGGGCAAAGTGCTACAGTGTTACTCTGACCATACAATTACATGACAATTAAACAAACAAAACAAGTAAGAACATACATTAAAACACAACAGTATATAGATATAAAATACAAGATATGTGCAAAACACAAAAAAGTGCTATAGGTGTATTGTTCTTGGTAGAATTCAGCAGTTTTATCGAAGCAGGAACAAATGAAAGCTTCAGTCTATTAGTTTTACACATTGGCATTCTCAGTCTCTTTCCCAATGGCAACGGCTGGTATTCACTAAAAAGAGGATGTTTGGAATCAGTACTTATACTTATTGCTCTTCTCATCACTGTCCATTCATTTAAAGTCTGCATAGGCTCATATTGTTTTATTCTTATGATTTTCATGGCTGTTTTATGGATATGGGCCAGTTTATTTTTCAGTTGAACAGACAAATTTCCAAACCAGACTGTGATTCCATAGCAAATAAGCGTGGCTCGGTAAAAAACATGTAAGATGTAACTACCCACCCCACAGAGTCTCAGCCTTCTTACAAAAATAAAGCCTCTGTTGTAGTAGTGTGCACAGACTGTCAATGTGTGTCCTCCAACAAAGAACACTGTCCATATAAAACCCCAGGAATCTGTAATATATCATTTGTTATATCACTGTCTTTAATGATCACAGGCTTGTGTTCAGTTACACTTCTTGGGTCAAAGACCATTTCTTGTGTTTTTTTACATTTAACACAAGGCAGTTCTTGTCACACCACAGAATAAAAGTATCTATTTCAATGTAGTATGATGGAAAGTCCATGTCTTTGTGTAAGAGACTCAATGTTCAAGAGAAAAGATAGTCAGAAGAGCAATCAGGAGGAAAGTGATGACAAGAACTTGTAGGGTACGTGTGCTGCGTAAAGTGTACCAAGTATCAAGCAGCGTCTCCAGGTGCTCCCTAGAGAACCAGACCGAAAAAATGATGTGCACCCCTGTTAATATAAATTATTGCATTTTGTTCGCCCTAACTAGTGGTGATGAAAAAATAAAAGAGAAAATGTTTTTTTTTATCTACATATAGATTAATGCGTTTAACACGTGTATTTGACCTTTGCATCACATCTGCTTTTTCAGTTTCTCACCTGCTTTTCAAAACGCTGTATCAAGTTGAAAGTTCCTCTTTTAAAAAACACATCTCAACACCCTGAGCATGCACTTTTACATTTTGTTTGCATTTTAAAAGCACAAGCTCATTCCTTCATTTAGCTCACAGCGGTTTTAAAGCCCTCACTATCTGTTAAAGGCCTAAAATATACATAGACATAATACATACGTATGCCTATATGTTTATGGGACTGTAAGTAGACAAGTTTCAATAAAACATTATTGATTCAGAGAGCTTGATAAGGTAATAAGCAAAATTGATACTGTGCTTAGTAACTGTGTATACTTAATGTGACCTTGTAAATGTAGTTTAAAGGCCCACTGAAGTGCCTTGGAATGCACAGCATAATTTAATGTGTTGATGTAATTTCAAATGAAACAGAAAGACAGGGCGGGACATATCAAACAGCCCTTTTTTTAAATAGCCAATAGCGTTTTGTTTATATCACAGCTCGGCCAGAGCTGTTGAGCTTGGTAAAACCTCAGTTTCCTTCTAATCTCTAATGCTGCGTTCACACCGAACGCATCTGGGGCGTCAAATTCGCGTCAGACGCGTCTAGTTGGACGCTTGAACATTTTGAAGTCAGACGCTTCAGACGCGCGTCAAATTCACTCTATTTGCGCGTCTAAACAAAGTGTGTTCAGACGCGAATTCGCGTCATGGGAGGGGCTTCCATCTCTTTCTGCACAGATCCTCTGAATAAACACATCACATCATCTTGTCAGTTGGAAACCAGTAGTGGCAACTTAGCTCGGTTATGCCGGCCGGCTTTTGCTAGCTAGCAGGTGGGCTAGTATCAACAGCTAAAATCATGCAAAGCATTTTACAACTAACCAGACTGTCCGATTTCTTCGCTTATCCTCTTCCAGGCAAGGTCCTTTTTATTCCTGTCTTGATAAAAATATGACACATCATAGAGCTCAGGGTGGCCACACACAGCGACTATTATCTTTGTTCTGGTCTCCACTGCTGATCACGTAATAATCACGTTACTATCAAAGCAGAGTCCCTGATTGGTTAACGCGCCGCAAATTTTCGCCAATGTTCTGATTTTTCTGATTTTTTTTGAACGCTCAATTCACGCCACGCCATTCACGCATCAACGGCCAATTCGCGCCGCAGGACGTCTAGACATGTGTTTACATTGACTTAACGTAAATCAGACGCCCCAGGCGCGTTCGGTGTGAACGAGGCATCAGGATAAAGATAAGGATAAACTTTATCTGTCCCCGAAGGGAAATTTGTCTTGGGCAAAGTGCTACAGTGTTACTCTGACCATACAATAACATGACAATTAAACAAACAAAACAAGTAAGAACATACATTAAAACAAAACAGTATATAGATATAAAATACAAGATATGTGCAAAACACAAAAAAGTGCTAAAGTCCTATAGGTGTATTGTTCTTGGTTCAGCAGTTTTATCGAAGCAGGAACAAATGAAAGCTTCAGTCTATTAGTTTTACACATTGGCATTCTCAGTCTCTTTCCCAATGGCAACGGCTGGTATTCACTATAAAGTCTGTATAGGCTCATATTGTTTTATTCTTATGATTATCATGGCTGTTTTATGGATATGGGCCAGTTTATTTTTCAGTTGAACAGACAAATTTCCAAACCAAACTGTGATTCCATAGCAAATAAGTGTGGCTCTGTAAAAAACATGTAAGATGTAACTACCCACCCCACAGAGTCTCAGCCTTCTTACAAAAATAAAGCCTCTGTTGTAGTAGTGTGCAGACTGTCAATGTGTGTCCTCCAACAAAGAACACTGTCCATATAAAACCCCAGGAATCTGTAATATATCATTTGTTATATCACTGTCTTTAATGATCACAGGCTTGTGTTCAGTTACACTTCTTGGGTCAAAGACCATTTCTTGTGTCTTTTTTACATTTAACACAAGGCAGTTCTTGTCACACCACAGAATAAAAGTATCTATTTCAATGTAGTATGATGGAAAGTCCATGTCTTTGTGTAAGAGACTCAAGATGACAGTGTCATCAGCATATTTCTTGATATAATTATTAGTATAAGGGCTCCTGCAGTCATTCGTATACAAGGCAAAAAGCACAGGCGATGACACACAACCTTGTGGCACTCCTGTGTTACTGTATATGACCTCAGAGAGTGTCCCATTGACCTGCTTACCTGCTGAGTTCTATTACTCAAAAAAAAAAAAAATAATAAAATCCACTGACACCCATGCTATACAGCTTCTCTAAAAGCAGATGTGTCTGCACTGTATTAAATGCTGAACTAAAATCAACAAATTAAATACGAGCATAGGCTTTAGTATTCTCAAGACGCTTAGACACAAAATGAACAGTGCTAAGAACAGCATCCTCAGTACTTCTGTTCTGCTTATAGGCAAACTGACAGGTGTCTAACAGTGACTCTACTTCTTTTTCCAGCAATGAGATTTCTGACAACACTTCATGACATTTGGGCCCAATCCCAATTCTATTTTATACCCCTTCCCCTTACCCCTACGCTGAAAATATTCCCCTAAGAAATGGGACACCACTACTATACCGTTACACGTCATCATAAGTCGTCGCTAACTCCTACGTCATAGATGCGCCGATGTTTATCACACACTTCTAAAGGCCAATTCACACCGCACCGACAACACTCGAAAAATCTTCGTTTGAAGGGCTACCTGGCCCTTCCCCCTACCCCTTCCCCTCTAACCAAATGAGAATTGGGACACCCCTACCCCGACCCACGTGAACGCGCGAAACAAAGGGGAAGGGCCACGGGACGAAGATCATTATTATCTCTAGCACCAGGTTTTTTAGGAAACGGTGTTATGTAGGACTTTTTCCACAAAGCTGGCATAGTATGGGTATCAAGAGATTGCTGAAATAAGGGACTCCATTCTATTGCACGTTCTTCAGAACAGTTTTTTAACAAAAAAGCTGGTAACCCATCAGGCCCTGCCTTGTTGGTGCGCAAGCGCCTGAAAAGATGCTGCACATCACGTGGTTCTACTTCCACCCAAGGGGTGTCTTTAATATCAGGCAATGATTGTGATATGCTATGACATTCCTCTTAATCATTTTGTGCCTCAAATCTCAGATATGTCACGTCAGAGGACGTATTGTTGTTTTTTCTCCACCTTTTTCCCTGTGTGTGGAGACGTGCGTGCGCGCTTCTCTCTCAGATAGCTCCGCCTTGATTGGACGTATGCGATTGGTGGACTCAAGTGGAACGTTCCTTTGAAAAAACCCCCGGGATGTGACGTGGCAGAGAGGGGAGAGTGGTGTGGCGTGTTGTAGCTACTGAGAGGGTGTTGTTGATATAGTTGGCATGTGATCAGTGAGATCTAAATCGTGTTTATTGTTTTAAGTTGTCACCCATTCTTATTCACTTCTGTAAAGCACTTTTTATTTAGATTTTTGACCATATTGTTTTCATTTGTTTATTGACCTTATTCCTGACTAGCCTATTGCGTTTCGAATTATGGGTTGCACTTCCGGTTCTTTTGCCCCTTTGCATACCGCTGTAATATTTTTTATAAGGACAACATATACGGCACATTTGTGGTCTGTTCTTCCGATACAATTTATGATCCTATTAATAATTCACTGGAATGCACAAAGAATCTCTCGTTTTTCCCCTCAAAGCCTCACGTCTATTTCCAGGTTTGTTTTCAGAGGTAAATACAATTTATTATCTGTAAAAATGACGTAAATCACTTTGAAATAGTATCACGCAATGCTGAAGTTTATGAACATTTTTATTAAGGCAAAGCATATTACATTATACATATATCACTATAGTTATATGTAACCCGTCCGTTATTGCTGTGGACAGAATCACGCTTTTTCATGGTCTGTTAAAAAGTACCTTGTTGATACTTTTACACTTTTAAATGTCCTTTCAGTGTTCGTTGGTTGAAGGGTGAAAAGAATAATGTTATCTCATTGTACCCAGTTTAAAAATAAATCGTATTATTGCGTTCATAGAGTGAGCCTTTCACTGACTGTTCATAGCCAAAGTCCCTTTAAGACAAGTCATTTCACTTGGCGGCCATCTTTGAAACACCTCTCGGGCATCCTGGGCATCATGCAATCTGTTTGAATGGGGAAACATCAAATTCTCCAAAACTTTTCGCCAACCTTATGATTAAATTTCATATTTGAAATCACCAATGAAATCTAACAACAATCGGCTCATAAATTTAGTTTCTAAACGCTCGACTCATGACAAAAAAAAACTGTATTTTTCAGGCTGGATCAAGCTAATGTGCATGCGCAGACCTAAATGCGCGTCTCTTCGGAAGCGCGCGTCTGACTGTTTCTATAGAAACCGGTGATTCTAACGGCCGCTGAAGTGACGCGATGACTTTACCAGTCGGCGATTGGCTCTTATTTAGAAGGCGGGACTTATTCCGCCATATTGCGCGTTACACTTTCTCCTATTCAAAACAATACAAGTGACGCGTCTTGTGTTATTCTATAGTCTTTGTTACAGCTTAACGGAAGTTACTCCCATAATTCGCGCAAAGCGTCATGGGGCATTGGAATAAGGTGGATAATTCTTTTTGTTTCCTTATTGTGGCAGTTGTGTTGCCATTCTCTGTAAATACTGTATAACATTTTCTTTGATTACTGAAGCGGTAGGGGTTGGTTGCCGTTTTCTTTTGTGTACATCTTTTCTCCTGTGTTGATGTGTTGAATTAGCCATGAAGTTAGGTAAGGACCACTGTATTTTCTTTTTCTTTTCTTTTTTTTTTTTTACAGGGTTTAGTTAGTAATAATTCGGGTTTAGTTTAGTGGCTGTTTTGTTTATTGTTTTGGCCTTGCCCAGCCCCGAAGAAATTGCTATTTTTTTGGCTTTGTGACGAAACTAAACAAAAAAAAAAAAAAAGAAAGAAAGAAATTGTAGAATTTTTCCAGAACATTTTATTTATGCTGCTTCCCTGACCTAGACCAGGGTCGTAACAGAAAAAAATAATTTAGTTCATTTGCTTCTGTAGATTGTCCAATGTTGTAATATGTTTCTTAGCAGGGTTCATGTTAGTGACCAATTTCATTGTTTTCCAAAGTTTTCTTGTGTTAAAAGTATAGAAACAGTGTTCCATAGATTGCCTGTGCTGTTCCTTTTCTTTTTTCAAATGATATTTGAATTCTTTCTGTGCCACTAATAGTCCTACCTTATCCCTAAATATTCCTAAATACCAGCTTTTTATTATTTATGCACTCTTTAATGTCCTTTGTAATATAGGGCTTGTTGTTGGGATAAACAACAACATCCTTTGTTCTACCACATTATCTACACAAAAAGTAATGTAATCAGTTAATGTGTCAGTAGCCTCATCAAGCTCTAATTGATGAACTATGGACCAGTCTGTGCACGAAAAACAGCCCTTCAATCCTCTGTCCAAATATTAACCATTTTGTACTCTGGTTGACATGTCTCGAAAACTGACCGTTAAGAAGGAAGCAGATGTACAACATTATGATCCGAGTTGGACAGCAGAGGCTTTGACTTAGCTACATATGCATTTTTAACATTGCCATAGCATTTGTCCAAAATTGTCTAACCGTTTCTCCTCCTAATCTCCTCCAGCTCCATGTCGCTTTATAATATACCATTCTGTGCAGAATTCAAATGGATCTGGTATGTTTTGTGGTCAAAAAATCTGATGAGAAGCTGAAGTATAGCTTGATTTCATAAAAAATCATGGATTTTATGTCAATTGCATAAATTAGTGTATTTTATAATGTGACAACTGTAACATGTAACATCGGTTTGAATGTCCAGTAAGCCTTATTGGAGAGAGAAGATAATTCATCTCACTACTTTGCTCTGAACAACCATAATAAGCGTTATGGACGTGACCATTATGGACGCTCCATATTAAATCACAATACTCTTTGTGCTTCGTTAGCTTTAATTTGAGAAAAAATTCTCAACTTTGAAATGCAGTCGATTTTATTAAAAAAAAAATCAAACAATAGAAGTCGCTCTTAATACGGTGTGTGACTGCAGCGCCTCAGTGTAAGCAGCAAATCAAGCGCACATCAACCAATCTTCTCTTCCTCTTTGCCAGTTACAGAACGAAATATGAACATCAGAAGGTAGGGCTATATGATACAATACTCAAGATTTTGCTTTAAACTGCGCAACCTAGCCGAAAATTATGGAAGCCCGTTTCCACCACTAAATAAAAAAATAAAAACAGTTATTACGAATTTATTAGTTTTAACAGTTCTTAGTTTTTTATCTCAGAATTCTGACTTTTTTTCTCACAATTGCACGTTATAGTAACAATTCTGAGATATAAACTCGCAATTGCGAGGAAAAAAGTAAGAATTGTGACTTTATATCATGCAATTGCGAGTTTATATCTCAGAATTCTGACTTTTTTCTCACAATTGCGACTTATAAAGTCAGAATTGTGAGGAAAAAGTCAGAATTTTGACTTTATATTATGCAGTTGAGAGTTTATATATCAGAATTCTGACTTTATGACTGGCAATTTGAGAAAAAGTCAGATTTGCGAGAAAAAAAGTTAGAATTGTGACTTTATATCATGCAATTGCGAAATTATATCAGAATTCTGACAGAATTCTACCAAAGACTATAGAATAACACAAGACGTGTCACTCGTATTGTTTTGAATGGGAGAAAGTGTAACGCGCAATATGGCAGAATAAGTCCCGCCTTCTAAATAAGAGCCAATCGCCGAATGGTAATTTCATCGCGTCACTTCAGCGGCCGTTAGAATCACCGGTTTCTATAGAAACAGTCAGACGTGCGCCTCCGAAGAGACGCGCATTTAGGTCTGCGCATGCGCATTAGCTTGATCCAGCCTGAATTTTTTTTTTTTTTTTTTGTCATGATTCGAGCGTTTAGAAACTAAATTTATGAGCCGGTTCTTGTTAGATTTCATTGGTGATTTCAAATATGAAATTTAATCTTAAGGTTGGCGAACAGTTTTGGAGAATTTGATGTTTCCCCATTCAAAGAGATTGCATGATGCCCAGGATGCCCGAGAGGCGTTTCAAAGATGGCTGCCAAGTGAAATGACTTGTCTTAAAGAGACTTTGATTCTAATAACTCGCAATTAACCCTTCGCAGGGAGTTTGATTGACAAGCAATCTAACCAATCAGAACGCCGAATCCGCCATTTTGACCGACAACCAGTAGGTAGAAGATTAACCTTGGCGGACTTAAACTTGAAAAATTGTGTATATTGACGTCTTTCCGCGTTTGAAACAACATTCCTTCTCATGTTCATTCATGTTTATTTGATGCTTTACACAAACTAGTAGCAAGAGATGACCGGTTTACGAGCATCTTGAGCTGAGGCGCTAACAGCAATCTGTCACGACCATGGTCACGACACATTAAAGAGCCACAAAACGGTTTTTATTGTTTGAATTTCTTAAAAAACTACACAGTTTGAAATCTGGGACTTTGTTTAAGATCATAAGTAACCCACTTTGTCTTGTCTGTCGACGTGTTGTGTCCTCTTTGCTCCGCAATGTATTTTTCACTGTGTGTGGTGTGACAGAGCACACATTCGTCAACATGAGAATTAGGTCTAATCCAAAACCTTTTGCAGAGTAAAGTTGTATAAGATTTAGTAAAAAGTTGATGGATTGTGCAGTCTTACCATAGGCTAGGCCAATAGTTGGGAGTTTAAATGCCTGCTTGAGGAAAGTTTTAAAGCAGTCTTCATGCCACTTTCAGGTCACGCCTGTAACGTTCATAAATGCTAACACGATAAAAAAAAGAAAAGAAAAGAAAGAAAGAAAATTATGCTCTGTGGAGAGCCAACCCTTCTTCATTCAGTGGGCAGTATTACTTATAGTTTGCACAGTGTAATTCACAGAATTCCTAAAAAAAAAATGTTGTCACCCAAGTGACTTGCTAAGAGGGCTATATTTCCCTCATCTAAAATATAAAACGATTGTACAGACTGACATTTTTCTGATGTCTGGACTCCTTTAGTAAGGGGTTAAGAATATATAAACAGACGGTTCAATATGTTGGTATTAAATGCATTCTCTCAGAATTTATGCTTCAAGTTTTGACTGCAAACGTCACGTTCATAACGCTGGAATTGCCATATATAGCCTAGTTGTTTTGTGTTTGTATTATATTGTGCCATCTTTAATCGTAAATGCATAAAAATTGTGTACAAATAATAAAAATGGCTATCAAGACACTGTCCTTCGTAAGTTTGGATGGGACATTAGGGTGTCCATATAAAATAAGCTATGCATAGGCCTGATTAATGAAACCGCATTCTGCTTTACATAACACGCAGAGTAATAGGCGATAAAAACCGGAATAATAATCTAAACTCAGGCATATCTTCTGTACCTGGTGGTTGATTCAGATTGGTGTTTGTTGATTTTTAAATGCATGCTCCGAACATTTAATGGATAAACAACACAAATATTATTTTTAATAAAGAATCCCAAAACCCGTCTAAATGCGTTGAGACATTGAAGAAAGTGGAGCGAAATGATGCTGCGTGGATGAGAGAAATATGATATGCACGCCTACCTTGTATCCCATATTTTTCTGATGTTTTTCTTTTGGTTAGTTCAGTCAGTTTTCTCCAGTGCCCGATCTTGGCATTTTGTTAGATATTTTATGCATACATATTATGCATACATGAAAGCTATATTGTATAATCCCTTAGTATAATAACCTAAATCACGACAAGACTTTTTCCTCTTTTACTTCCGAAGAGATGCTCTACAACATGTCATCTAAATATAGATCTTTTCGAGCTGAGGCATGCTGATAAACCGCCATGTTTATATACTGCATAATAATATGGACAGACTCGAAGCTTGTTGGTTTGATGGTTCAGTCTGTTGTCTCTAGCGGAAGAGAGCGGTCTGTGCCCTTCTTATCGACTGCGGCTGTGAATGCAGCGGATTCTGCGGATTAATTTTTCTCCTATTGCTACTTATATATGTGCTTCTGACATCAAACAGGCACAAATGCACGGAGCCCCGGACAAGACATGTAGGAAAAAAATAAAAGGTTAAATCGTGCGCACGATATACTAATTC